>NW_026648427.1:0-12500 GCF_030028045.1 Hippopotamus amphibius kiboko | reverse complement strand
TTTCCAAGAATAAAATGCCCCCCCGCCTTTCCTTCCCAAGGACACCACGAACACCTCCTGTCCTGTGCAGTGCTTTTTCACCCACCGCCAGCAGAGGGCCCTCTCTGACAGACCCAGGAACTCCCCTGCTCCGAGTCATCCAGGAGAGGCTGTTCCGTTCTGTGTGAAACGGGTGGGGTGGGCTGATGAGACATCATTGCTTAGAAGGCCATCGGGTTCACCGGTTCGGTGGCAAGAGAGAACATCCTCATCCTCCTTGAGGTTGACTCGGAAGGTCTTCGGGCCCGCAGGACACCGCCCCCAAATGGGCCTCCGTGGCATAGGGAGATTTTGCCATGCGAGGTGACAACAGGAGGGGAACACGGACCCTCCTTTCCTTCTCCCGTCTGAAAGCAGGAAGAAAATCTCTCACGGGAACAGGGTGGTGGAGGGGGCGGCCGGGAGGTGTAGAGATGAGGACTGACTGCTTTCCTGTCTTAAGAAATCACGAATCATCCAAGTGGGACCGCTCATAACACACAGAGGACAGAAGTGTGGACGAGATGAGGAGAATGTGTAAGGGAACGTCTTCCACAAGAACTCTTTTCCATAGGCCGACTTCAAGACTTTCCAACATCTCTAGGTTTAGGGGTGGACTGAGTGCCATGAAAGAATGGACATTCAGCAGCCTGTCTACATCATCTCCAAAGAAGGGAAAATGCTGAAACGTCCCTAGCTCCACAAGCCTAAGGGTCTCCCTGCTCCGGAGAGTTGGAGCATATGCGTGCTTCCATGCCTACACAGATCTTGCGCTTTAGGGAAACCACAAACTAGGCAGGAGCCTGGACTTCTACAAGGCAGTCCATGTTCACACGGGTCACTGTGGTTGGCTTCCTTACTTTCATTGGATTGGATTGGGGTGGGGTGGGGTGGGGTGGGGTGGGGTGGGGTGGGGGGCGGGGGGGGGCGGTGACAAATGTCCAAGGATGAGGCATCCTAAAGAAGGAACGTGTGTGGTCCAAGCTACCCGAGGTCGCCATCCTCATTGTAGGAAGAGGACCTCTTTGGGGAGTGTGGGGAGGGGGGAGGCAAGGTAGAAGGTATGCAGATAAGGTTTGGGGGAGGGAAAAAAAGACATTTCGGTCCTAAAGCTAGTCATTTCGAAATGGGAAACAAAGGACACAAGGGAAAAGCTAAAACTGGGCACAGGCGATTGGAAAAGGTTTCTGAGGAGAAGAATCTTCGGAAAGGAATGGGAACCGTGGTCAGGACTGCTTAAGATGAGGATGGATTCAAGGACACACATGAGTGTTCGTATCAACAGGAAACCAGTGCAAAACTAGAATTCAGTTTTCTGTCTCTCGGTGAAAAAGGCCAACTTTGGGCTCGGGCTTGGGTGTTTCTTCTATTGCTCTGCTCTCTCCGTCATGAGAGAGAAAGCTTTCCTTCCTTTTTCCGGAAGGAAGGAAGGAAGGAAGGAAGGAAGGAAGGAAGGCAGGCAGGCAGGCAGGCAGGCAGGCTTATGTCTTCTAAAAATCATCACTTCTTTTCTAGGTTACCTTTATCAGGTCTTGGGGGACTCACGTGGACTTAGTCCTCTTGATATTCAAAGAGCCAGGGTTGGCTCACAAGGAAAGAGGCGTCTCTCTTTGCCTAGCAAGTCTTTCCCTGGGATGTGGGTGACGTGGCTAAGGAGGCACTGTTCCCCAGTGACCTATCTAACTGTTTTACACTCGTTGGGGTATTTTGGACACATTTGCCCCCAAACCGAATGACACATGAAGTCTTTTGCACTTAGAATGCATGTTGAGAGAGGATCCAAGAGGAGAGGGCCTAGCTCAAGAATGTGTTCTCTCTCCTTCGAAAGCAGAGCCATGAAACGGAGTAGGCTTCCTGGAGAGGTTTCCTGACATGGGAAGCATTGTCGAAGAGGAAGGAACGTGAAGCCTTCTTTGGCTTGTGTCTATACACGGGTGTGTTCCAACTGCTCTGGAAATGATGGGATCCTTCTTCTCTGCCCTGGCATACAGGGTTTTCGGTCGTCCAAATGGAGGCTCACACGACAGGGACTGAGCCCAGTATCAAGGAGATATTCCACCCGAGTTTCATGCCGAGGCGGCAACAACAGCCTCTTGAAAGATGATGGGGGGTGGGGGGGGGGCCACACGTGGATCAATTCCATTCTGTCCATTCAACAGAGGGTCGGGGCTACAGCAGACCCCAGAGAGGGACAGCAGACCCCAGAGAGGGGCAGCAGCCCGGCCGGCCACTGGGTCTCCATGTCTCAGGCTTCCTGGGGAACCTCACCCCCCCCCCCAGGTCCCCGCCGCCCCCCGCATTCCGCCACCCACCTTGGTGCATTTCGAATGGCTCCAATTGTAAATAGATGCTGGTGGGAAGATTTCTACAGGTTACCTGCAATGGCTGACCTGTCATGCTTGTCACCCTGGGGGAAAACAATTCTCTTTGTCCCCAGAGGCGTCAGACCTCCTCTCTCAGGAACCCCTGAGCCCCGGCCACTGGACTTCACTCCACTGGCACGTAGTAAGGGTCATCCAAACGTTCCTGTGACGGTGAGTATGGTTTCCATGTGGGTTGAAGCCTTCCCTTGCTGCAAGCCTTCTGTCCTCACCATGGCATAGAGACGGTTAAAAAAAAATTGTGTTTGCCACTTTGGGTATACCTTCCACAGCCTGCAGTGATCAAGGCACCCACTTCGCTGGGCAAGTCCTATGAGCCTTCACAAAAGCTCTTGCAAACTTCTTGGGACCATCACTTTTCCAGTCACGCTCAATCATCAGGCAAGATTGACAGGGCCGATGGGAAAACTGGACTCCGAGAAGAACGAGTGACCTACGTGGGGCTGAATGAACTGAGGACTAGGATGATAGTGTGTGTATGACTACTTGTCTACAATAGGACTGATTGGGGAAGCCGCTGGGGGCGGGGGGGGGGGGGGGCAGGGTGCGGATACCTTAGGAGCTTGGGATGAACATATACACATTCCTATACGTAAAGTGGATAATCAACAAGCTCTTACGACTTGGCACAGGAAACTATACTCAATACTTTGTAATAACCTATAAGAGAAAAAAAATCTGAAACAGAATCTATATCTATCTATCTATCTACCTATCTTTCTATCTAAATCACTGTGCTGTACACCTGAAACTGCACGACATTATAAATGCTTCCATTATTTCAAACAGAAAAGAATCTCCTAACCTGAGTGAGAGAGAGAGAGAGAGAACAGGACGGATTGTGAAATCTTTTCTTTACCAGCTACAAGGGAAAATGAAAACAAACAAAACCCAATTTATTTTAAAAGTTGGACATCCATTTGGTGACTTGTACCCTTGTCAGCAAAATGGAATCACTTCTCTTTTTCTCCCTACCTGCTCCGTCCAGAATTCAGAAACTCTCCGTGAGGCTCCTTATTTCTTTGGCAAGAGAGTCACTTGCACGCGTTCCTTAGAGGCCCACGTTACGTTTCCATAAAACGGGAATACACACTTGTGGATATGAGATTCTGGTGCTATTCATTTTCCTTAGGGTGTTGCTTTTCACCTGAAAACCGGACTGGATCCTGAAGTCTTTCAAGTTGCCCCCAATATCTGGCTACAACTCTCTCCATGAATGTTTCCCACTTTCGCCCACCCTTTTGACTTGGCATCACTGACAACGAAAACGGCCCTTTGCCTGAAGCCCTACAGACCGAAGCTGGAGGACTTGGTGAAAACTTTAGAGACATGGCCACCACAGCTCCTGTGGAAACCATCCTGGTGCCTGTTTCTGTGAGAGCCACTCTGAAAGTCGAACCAAACACCCGACATCATCACAGCCATTTCAAACTGCTAAAGTTGCTTCCACCCTAACATCTACAAATCTTCTTCACTGACACCGCCCCCCACACGCTCCCCCCCCCCCCCCACTGGTTTATAATCGGCTCCAGTGATGGACCTTTGTCTTCCTTTGGTTTCCATACAAGTGCCTCTTAGGAAATAACCTGATTGCTTGCACCACAGGCCTAGTTTTTGGGAGCCCATCAACATCACTGCCTCCTGAGAGGAGATATGATAACTGTTTCACAGAACCGACCTGTTCTCAGAACTCAGAAACAGTTTCCATGAAATGGAGGCCTCTACTAACCTATTTTCTCCCTTTCCCTCCCTCCCCGCCTCCCTCCCTCCCTCCATCTCCCTCTCCCTCTCTCACACACACACACACACACACACACACACACACACACACACACACACACACACACAGTCACCAGGTCAGCTTTCAATATGTTCAGAGTAGGCCGCCCCAAAATGTGTCTCCTTGAATTCAAGTCGCTTAAGAACTGGACAGCACAAGACCGGACATTCTGGCCCTCCTTTCTGTCCTCCCACAGCAGAGCACGATCTCAAGTTAAGACGTTTGCTTCCACGCATGTCCGTGATTCTCAAATGGTTTAGTGGGGTTTCCTGGGTTAGGAAAAAGAGGGGACTCCTATTTGCCTGAGACAAGGAGAAGTTCTCACACAACCTTCACCCATCCCTCCCTCCCTCCCTCCCTCCCTCCCTCCCTCCCTCCCTGCAGTTTGGAGGGGGCAGCCTAAGGGTGGGGAAATTGGGGAAGGAAAAAAAAAAAGCCGTTCGATAAAGGGGAGCTCGAGGCAAAGTCAAAGGCTCCCGATCTGACCGGAGAGCATTCTGCATTTGAATGAAGCGATTGAACAAGGCCCTGCGGAATGAAGCGTCCGGACTTCCCCTCCCCCTCCTCCCGGCAACTATCAGCCCTGGCGACTTGGGAAGGAGCGAGCGGTGGAGAAGCGGGCGGGGGCGGGGGGCGGGGGCGGGGGCGGGGGCGGGACCAACAGACAATAGCCGCTGCCTGCCTGCCTGCCTGCCGGGCTGAGGCCTGAGGGCTGCGGGCCACGCTGGTTTCTGCAACTCAATCCCTTCCAGGAAGCACCTGTGATGACTGCTTGGCAGGGAATGGTCAAAGCTGAACTCTCTTGGCCTATTTCTGAAAAAGGCCTGAGTCTCAGCTACGACAGATTTTCTGGATTTCTTGGCCCATGCGCAGACCCGCACCCTCCCATCCTGTCAGATCCTTTGTACCCACACCCTCCCCTGGGAGAGTTCGTTGGCCTCGTCTGGAACATGAACAAGCAAAACCAAACATAGTGTGACATGATGTATTGGTCTTTATTGAAAAGAAACGTGCTCCTCTCGCACACCTGAGGGCAGGAAGCAAAGGCACGTTCTCAGCAGGACGGGGGACAGGGAACCCGAACCCAGGCCGGTCAGCAGTGGCCCCCTGCCCCCCACCGCCCCGCCCTCCCCATCCCCGTCTCTCCCAGGCCACGTGGGGCCTCCCTTCCCTGCCTCTCTCTGTGCCCCTCGTCTCCAGCTCCCCCAGCCCAGCTTCCGCACCCCCCCCCCCCCCGGCCCCGGGAAGGGGAGGCATGTCTGTCCCAGCTCCAGTTCTGATATTTCACTTGTGAAACTTCCCTAGGCCCAGGTGCCAGCTTGCCGTCCTGCTGCTTCATGTCCCGTCTCTATCAGCCATGCCCAAAGGGCACGGGAAATTATGGACAGCAAATAGCACACCTAGACGGTGTGTGCGTGGGGGGGGGGGGTGTCCCTTCTCCAGGAAGCAGTGAGGGAACAAAAGGAGGCCTGGGGAAGGAGTCCTGGTGCCTATCATCGCGCCCCCGCCCCCCCCACCGCCCCGCAGAGCACCATTCATTTCCATCTCCGCATCTGAAGGACACATAGTCCTGGTTGAAGCAACTTGATGAGGATTCCCCTCCTAAACGACGTGACAGAACCTATGAAGAACTGCACTCCTTGAATCCATACATGCTAACGGGATCCAAGAGTTTTTCCATCAATGGCAGAAAAAGAAATGGTCCTGAACATAATAACTGCCAAGTATTCTCTAGACGGAGGCATCATTCACTTTTTCTTAACGTTTTTTTCTTTCATGTTTTACAATAAACTGTATATATTTAGAGTGTACAATTTGGTACCCCAATCTTCCAATTCATTCCCCCCCAACCCTCCCCGCTTTCCCCACTTGTGTCCATATGTTTGTGCTCTACATCTGTGTCTCTCTTTCTGCCTTGCACACCAGTTGATGTGTACCATTTTTCTGCAGTCCACATATATGTGTGAATATACAATATTTGTTTTCTCTTTCTGACTCACTCTCATTCACTTGTTAACAACAGTAACGATGACGACGACCACGACGACGACGACAAGGACAAGGATAAGGACCGGAAAAACAACAACAGAGAGAGCACTGGGCGAGTTTTCCACTTCTTAAAGGAAGGAGGCCGTGTTCCCAGGCAGGTTGGCTCAGCTGCACAGTTCCCTCCGGGTGACTATTCCTGGGGGCACCGTCGAGGTGATGCACGAAACACACAGGAGGAGGCCTTCTTGAATGTCCTGCCCAGGAAATGGGGACATGATTCCAGCAGTGGCGATGGCTGCCCTTCTCTTTAGGGTGACACACGGGCCTGATGGCACCGGGCAAACCCTCCCCTCCCTCCCTCCCTCCCTCCCTCCCTCCCACCTACCTTCCTTCCTTCCTTCCTTCCTTCCTTCCTTCCTTCCTTCCTTCCTTCTTGAGGCTCTTGGCCTCCCCACTGAAAGGAAGAGCCCAGGGCCCAGCAGCAAAGACCTTCTGCTGATCCTTGCCAGGGGGCTCTCATTTTACACACTTGAATAGGATCAGTAGACACCGTCATCTCATGAGAAGCAGAAAATATCATCTAAAAGCCTACTTTCCTGGTGTCTCAGCGTCCAGGGCTCCTCCTCTCAGGGATCTTGTGCTCTGTAGGGATAATTCACATGCTGGGGGAGTAGGTTCCCATAGCATCTTATGAATGGATTACAGGATGTCTTCCTTTGAAAAAGATAAAGATTATTTGGGAAAGTTATTCATATGAAGCACATGGATGATATCCTCTCTGATCTATATATTAGAGTTGACCGTTGAACAACCAACATGGGGGATTAGGGGGGCCGACCCCACACACCACCATTGAGAACCCATGCATAACTTCACAGTCCAAGCTCTGTATCGGGGCTTCCACCTCTGGGTACTCAGCAACCAGAGATCCTGCAGTGCCATAGTGCACAGCTATGGAAAACATCCCCTTATGAGTCACACACACACACACACACACACACACACACACACACACACACACGCGCGCGCGCGCGCTGCGCGCGCGCACGTGCTCGAGCGCAGACATCTCAACTTTGTTACCCAAACGTTAGTGGTGTTCGAATAATCTTAGAAGTGATGACTGCTGTCTGATGAAATCAATGGATCCATCAATCAATCTATGACACTACACTTTGTATTTCCTAGTCTCAAAATTATTTGGAATTTGGCTCCTTAGAAGTTTAGCTTGGTCCTTCAAGGACAGTGTCAGTTGGAGAGAAAATAACATTTCTTCAAATCATGGAAGTGAAATAGTCCTGGACGCTTATGTGAAACATTAACATAATTTTTCTCTTTATTTTATAAGATAACTGGAATTAGGAAGAAAATCTCCTCGTGAAAAACCAGGTGCTACCTTTCCTTGACTGATGATCGAAGAGGAGAAAGCATTTTCTGGGCCCATGCAACTTGAGAGAAGTTCTAACTTTTCTGGAAAAGAAAGATTCCCACCCTCCCCTTGCTCGGCCATGCTAGAAACCTTCCCTGCCCCAAACTCTGACGTGTCCCCTTGTTTGGCCTCACTGTGTGTCGTCCGTGGGCACGGGAACACACTTGCGTTCCGTAACAGGAGAGCCTATGGAGAAAAGATCTCTGCCCACTTTCATGGGATCTGCATTGCTGGCTAGGTAAACCTAAGACATCAAAAGAAGTGCCTTGGAACACATGCTCCTTCCACACTGGTCACCTCATAGGATTCCTAAATGACTCTGGTTCAGCACTCACTCGACTTGGCTGTGTTTCTGTGCTTCCTGACCTAAGGATCTATCTGGATATGCCACCCGATAGAAGCTGAAATAAATTCACTTTGGACGTGTGTGAATGCCGTTCATACAGAGAGTGGGGACTGCAGGGAGCTCTTGTGGATAAAGAAAAATGGGGGAACACATGTAGGCGACAGCACATAAAGTATAGAAAGATACACGAAGGTTTCCTTCGTTCGCGGGTTGGGAAGGGGAACGACAGAACATTCCCTGCTTCTACTCTACGCACGCACGCAGGCAGCAGGCAGGCAGGCAGGCAGGCCGGCAGGCACCGGAGTGGGGTGGGGTGGGGGAGCTGGCTCCTTACCCCACCCACCAGGGACGCGTGCGCGTTTAAAGAGACCAGGAGGAACGTGGTGGCGGTGGCGATGAGGAAGGAGGACCACGTTCAAGGTGTGGATTTGCGGTGAGGGCTACGTGAGGTGAACTAAGAACTCGGTGCAGTGAGCGGCCCATACAAGGACAGAAGCGATGGTCCCCTAATGCTTGCAGGGCCTGGCCAGGAGCATGAACGGGCGCCCGTGTCCCCAGGTTGGCATCATGACACTAGTTCATCCCTGTGAAACAGGATGTGTTTTCTGTGTTCTCCTGTCTTGACAAACACACGTCTTTACCTGTGTCTCCGTACAACGACGGTCTCTGCGTGACAGTCGGCAGAACATCCCCAGGGACAATTATCACAGAGACCTGAGGTTCTGCTTGGCTGGCAATGCTTGTGTGAATACTGCAGTGAGATACAGACAGACAGACAGACAGACAGACAGACACACACACACACACACACCACACACACACACACACACCCCTACGTATAATTATGTGTATTTAATACGATATCTGTATTGATTTTCTGTCTCAGATGACGAATGATGCTGTCAGCCTCATGATTTTCGCACAGGGTTTCTGTGTGTGTCCTACTGTCGGGACAACATAGCCGGTCTGTGTCATGGAAGCAGAGACACCGTGGGAGTCACAGGAATGAAGACCTCGTTCTAGGAACTGGACCTTCCAGAGGCCTGGAGCAGCTGCTGGGCAGGGCAGGGCTGGGCTGGGCGGAGGAGGGGAGGGAGGGGAGAAGGCTGTGGCTCTCAGTCCTCTGAGTGCCCGGTGGCAGTGGCGGAGGTGGCAGTGCCGATGGAGCTGTCAGCGCCCACAGGAAAGGTAGCCACCGATGTGCGGGGCCACAGGGGAGACATGGAGAGACTCGGGGGAAGGCACAGCTGTCCCTCGGTGGATCTGCGGCCAGGCAGCCAGGAGTGGCCTGGGCCACTGTCGTCCAGGGGGCACCAGCTGGGAACACTAGCCAGACGCAGGGCGGCGGGGGTGGGTGGGTGTGTGTGTGTGTGTGTGTGTATGTGTGGATGGACAGCCTTCCACCCTGCACCTCTGTGCCCACCTGTCACCGTGTGGGATGGCGACAGCCTGCAGAGAGCCTTGGCTGTGGCTTCACTTCCAATGCCTACATCCCATCCAGCGTTCTCTTCGCACCAGCCCTACCCTGGGGTCGCACGGGGAGGGGGAGACTCAGAAAGGCGGTTCCCAGGCTGCCCCCGCATGGAAGTCACATGAGCCTCCGGACATGGCCGTGCCACGTCAAACACGCGTCTGGAGGTAGGTCAGACTTTACATTGTGTTACGGTTTGTTTTCTTGGGAGAAGTTGTGTCTCTTAGGCCAGGAGCAACTGGAATTGTCGGTCAAAGTCCTCAGGCAGCCTTTGACTTGGAGGCCGAGCACAAGTTTGACACGGTATGTTTCCGGTGACATGGAATTGCAGATGGCCCACGAAGCATGCTCTCGGCAATACTGCCAAGCCTGTGGTCTCACAGGGGACGGTCTCCTCGACCGAGATGTCACCATCTCGGGAGTCCGCACCTGGAGCGACACGGTGACCTCAGGACGGGCGCCCTGTCTGTGCGCCCCATCCGGATGCGCGTGGACGGGAATGGAGCAGCTCTGGGAACGGTGGACGATGCCAGCTCTTGTTCTTCTGCTCTGCTGCCTGCCGTGCACGGCTGTGGAGAGGGACGCGCCGCTGTGGAGAGGGATGAGCCGAGTCCAGTGTCTCTGAACCCACCCCAGGCAAAGAGGAGCAGGACAGTGGGTGTGGGCCCTCCCTCGTGTGTGGCCAGGATCCTGTGCGGGGGGAGAGTCCCTGGCCCTCCCGCTGAGAGGAAGGTGCGAGAGGTGGATCGGCGGCGGCGCTCTTTCCTCGGGGCCCCAGAGCTTCTGCGGCTCCGATCTCCCCTCTTCACAGTTCTAGTTGGCGCCCGCCCCAGCACAAACCTACCTGAGAGCTTCCCTGGTATCCGGAAGCGATGGCTTTGTGTTTTGAGGACGCAAGGGGAGAAAGAGCTGAGCAAAGCTTTTCCCTGGAACCTGAGTGTCTATGGGTGTGTCTGGCCCATCACCAGCGAGCGTGCTGAGTGCCACTTCCTGAGGGCAGGTGCTCTTTAAGGAAAGTATGGCTTCGTATCTTTGTGACACGCAGGGCCCTTCTAGAATGTGGAGCGAGTTTCTCAAGAATCCCAGCAGAATCCCAGGTGCTGTGGAGGCTAGGGCCTCAAAGGTCCGGCTCCATCCCTCTCTCCATCCTGGCCTGGCCTGGCCTGGCTGGGCCCCTAAGGACCCTGCTGGCCTCTAGAGTGGCCCCTGCTTCTCGGTTGGTTTCCACGCTGCTGCTCACAGAGCCATCTTCTCCAAAGGCAGCCGACCGCCGTATTCCTTCCGTGGAGGCCTGGCACGGCTCTCCTCGGCTTGGATGATAGCATGAGAGGACTGACAAGCTGGTCCTTCCTCCAGGGCTGACCTTTTACAAACTCCGCCTTGAAGAGGGGTAAAGTCAGCATGTCATTCTCACGTGTAAGATGGGACCCGAGGGGCCCGTTCCTAGCTCTACCACTTGGGAGAGTGGGGGACTCTTCCGTCAAGGAAACGGAGAGCTCATACTTGATGGTGCGGTTGTCAGAAGCCTTTTTCTAAGCCTCCCCTGGCCCCACCGTGTCAGAAAGACGTGTCCCTCCACCTGCCGGGGACTTGATGAAGGAGAGTCACTCTGGTAGAAGTACCCGAAGCTCGAGGACTTCACTGCCGTCTCCCTTTCTCTGGCACGGGCCCGCCCCTGGAGGAGCCCTGTCTTCACCTGGCCGTGACGGCACCGCTCAGGGGAGCTGGAGACAGGACCCCAATGAGGGCAGGTGGATGGGAGCCTGTTCAAAATGACCTACACACCCAATCTGCCGTAGACATGGTCCACAGATCGTGGACGTGCCTGTGCCCCCGAAGACATCCGTGTGGCCCCGGGCATCCGGCAGCCATCTTCTCCATGTTCTCCTGACCCTGTGCTCTCGCTCTTTTTCTCCGGAGCACTCGCCTGATGATTCGTGGGGGCATGAAACCCCAGCTGGCAGGAGCCAAATGATCTTCCCAACACAAGGGAAAAGAAGAGGTGGGGTCCCGCATCCATCCAATGTTTCTGTGCCTAAGAATGAGTTTCTAAGAAATCTCATCCTCCTTTAGCTCCCTTAACACCCCCCCCACCCCGGCGCCCGCCAGCCCGGGCCATAGTATAGTTACTTTCCCAGATTTCCTCCCTCTCCTCAGCAGAACCGAAGAGATTGTAGGTGTTGCCACTTCTCTGAGTCTTTCTTTGCTTTCTTAGGAGGGCTGCCCCATGTCACGTAAAACTTGGAAGACATACATGCGTGAGCATCTCTCCTTGTGATTCTAACCCAGGAAGAGCATTTAAAACTCGAAAGGAGGCAAACTAGGGTTCAGGCACCCAGAGTTGAGCTGGGTGGCCACTGGGAAGAGAGTTCCAGACCCCTTCCTGTTTGGGGGAGGGGGAAATCTCCCCCTCTGCCCCTCTTGAGTCCTCGTGGCTGGACTCATCCTAACATGGACTCAAGGCGGATAGAGGAAGCGGGAGCGGGAACACGTGTTCGTTTGTTGTTGTTGTTGTTGTTTTACCTTCTAGCCGTGAGAAGTGGCTGAGGCGGGCAGCTTTTCGACTGTGTAGACCAAGGGACAGTACATGTGTGAGACAGGGATCAGACCGAGAGACTTAGCTTTCGGGTGCGCCCTGAGGAAGGAAGAATCTAAACAGAGTTTGGGCTTGGGGGGGGTCCCTGAAAGAAGTCACAGTGTCTGTCTCCCTAGGCTTCTCGGCCCCAATGAATTCCTACTTTGGGGATCGGAGCGTCCTCCTAACTCCAGGTGCAGATGCAGGGAGTGCGCCTTTCACCCGCGAGAGAGATGGATGTCTCGCTTTCAGGGAGACACAAAGAAGAGCCCGAGGGTCCCTCTTGTGTTGGCCGCCTGCTTGAGGTCACCGTCACGCAAATGATCACTGTGCCACGGAGGTGCATTTTGGCGTGGCCTATCCTGGGCCTCCACAGCCACCTCCCTGAGAACGGGTATGGTCAGAACCGTAGGAAGCTCAAGGGCGCCGCCAGCCGGTTTCAAAAAACGTATCTGTCAGCACCTGCTGCTGCAACCGCGAGGTTTGCAAGTGCCCTCCGCATAATTCTCCCCCA
>NW_026648426.1:0-77139 GCF_030028045.1 Hippopotamus amphibius kiboko | reverse complement strand
TGAAAGCCTGGGACTGGAGGCCAGGCTACAGGCTCATTCCAGCTTGAGCCTGGTGCACAGAGCCTTCAGCTGGGACTTGCCAGGGGAATGCTCAGCACAGTGGCTTTGGCCTGCCATCCACGTTCCTCACTCGGGCCCTTCTGCCTGTTAGACCCACACTCCCTAGAAGTGTGTTCCTGAGGCAGTTGGACAGTTGGGGAAGTGGAGGCTCTCCCAGCATGGGAGGTCTGCCCAGAACATTGCTCTGTGTCCAAAGAGGATTCCCTGCACCTCAGGCACTGGGGAGAGATTTTGTGCACACAGGAGAGCCTTGGCACACGCAGTGTTTCCCCACGGAAAGCAGTGTGAGGACGAGCCCCTGCCAGGGAAGCACGGCCCTCTCCCACAGAAGCCCTCCATGCGACAGGCTGCCATGGACTCGGCTCCAGGCCTTTGTGGCTGGAGAGACGGCAGCTCCTCTGGAGGCTCTGGGTCCGTGTGCACTCCCCTTCGGGTAAACGAGGCTCCTGGGGTGATTCCCTGCCCAAGAATGGCAAGCAGCCTGCCTCCTTCCAATGAGACGCACGTGGGGTGTGAGAGCCTTGGCAGCAGAGAAGAAGCAAGAGGGGCAGCCAGAGAGGCGATTTGCATGCAGCTTGAAGCCCCAGATCTCCTGCCTCCCAACCAGGGCATTGCCGGCTCTGCCCCCCGGGCCCCATTCCCAGGTGGGCACCCAGCTTCAGGATCTGCCCTTTCCCAGCCATGGAACCACACCCAGGCCACACGCGGAGCCCTGCCAAGGGGGAACGTTGCTCCCCGCATGGGCTGGGTGGCACGACTGGCTTAGGGGAGAGAAGGCCCTAGGAGGCCTTCAGGGTGCTGCCCCAGCACAGCAGTGCTCAGGCAAAGGCACTCTGCTTTCTGTAGGCTGGATGCACACTGGAGTTGCTGCTTGAGGCAGAGAGAGCTCCGCAGGGCGAGCCAGGGCTGAAGGCAAAGCAGAGAGGTTTTGGGTGGAGCGATGGCACCAACTGCTGGCTGACCAGCATGGGAGGAGAGGCCTCACTCCAAAGGAGGTCCTGAGGACATTTGCAAGCAGGAGGCCCTCTGGCTGCACAAGCTCGAGAGTCCTGCTAAGGACTTGCCTCTGGCAGCAGAGTGGGTGCCAAGGGCCTGTGGGTGGGAAAGTGCTCGGAAGCCACAGGGGAGGCTTTGGGCCCCCAGTGCTCTCCGACGGAAAACGCTGCAGGCCCCGGCATCCACGAACTCCTCCAGGCTTTGCAGTGGGAAAGCTGTCCATAGCAGAGGGCTCCCTGCCAGGTGCTGCAGGCCTTTGGGCATGGCTCAGCTGCAGCTTCCTTGCAGCTGCTGGTCCAGGGGCGTGTGTCCCCTGGGCCAGAGTGCTGGAGGAGGAGCTCCTAGCAAGGGAGAGAGCAAGCCCCTTGTTTCCTTGGCCTAGACTGGCCTGGGCACACAGAGGCCTGCCAGCAGTGAAGACAGGGCAGGCAGCAAGGGGGTGTGGCAGGCAGCGAAGAGGTGGCAGGAGTCCTGCTTGCAAGTGGGGTCATGCCTGTCTTGTGCTCAGGCCCCAGTGGCCACGTGCACACACAGCCTCCGGACCTGCAGCTTCCCAGCAGTGCAGGAGACACCCAGGCAACCCCCTGGGGCCTACTCGAAGGAACTGTGCTCTGTCGAGGCCCTGCTGGCTGGCAGGGGCCTAGGCCAGCCCGGGCCCTCGGGAGGCCTGGCTGAGCCTGGGCTGGGGCCCGCCCTAGCAGTGCCCAGGCCAAGCCTGGGACTGGAGGCCAGGCTCCAGGCTCATTCCAGCTTGAGCCTGGTGCACAGAGCCTTCAGCTCGGACTTGCAGGGGGACTGCTCAGCACAGTGGCTTTGGCCTGCCCATCCACGTTCCTCACTCGGGCCCTTCTGCCTGTCAGAGCCCCACTCCCTCGAAGTGTGTTCCTGAGGCAGTTGGACAGTTGGGGAAGTGGAGGCTCTCCCAGCACGGGAGGCCTGCCTAGAGCATGGCTCTGGGTCCAAAGAGGACTCCCTGCACCTCAGGCCCTGGCGAGAGCTTTTGTGCACACAGGAGACCCTTGGCACACACAGTGTTTCCCCACGGAAAGCAGTGTGAGGACGAGCCCCTGCCAGGGAAGCACGGCCCTCTCCCACAGAAGCCCTCCATGCGACAGGCTGCCATGGACTCGGCTCCAGGCCTTTGTGGCTGGAGAGACGGCAGCTCCTCTGGAGGCTCTGGGTCCGTGTGCACTCCCCTTCGGGTAAACGAGGCTCCTGGGGTGATTCCCTGCCCAAGAATGGCAAGCAGCCTGCCTCCTTCCAATGAGACGCACGTGGGGTGTGAGAGCCTTGGCAGCAGAGAAGAAGCAAGAGGGGCAGCCAGAGAGGCGATTTGCATGCAGCTTGAAGGCCCCAGATCTCCTGCCTCCCAACCAGGCATGCCGGCTCTGCCCCCCGGGCCCCATTCCCAGGTGGGCACCCAGCTTCAGGATCTGCCCTTTCCCAGCCATGGAACCACACCCAGGCCACACGCGGAGCCCTGCCAAGGGGGAACGTTGCTCCCCGCATGGGCTGGGTGGCACGACTGGCTTAGGGGAGAGAAGGCCCTAGGAGGCCTTCAGGGTGCTGCCCCAGCACAGCAGTGCTCAGGCAAAGGCACTCTGCTTTCTGTAGGCTGGATGCACACTGGAGTTGCTGCTTGAGGCAGAGAGAGCTCCGCAGGGCGAGCCAGGGCTGAAGGCAAAGCAGAGAGGTTTTGGGTGGAGCGATGGCACCAACTGCTGGCTGACCAGCATGGGAGGAGAGGCCTCACTCCAAAGGAGGTCCTGAGGACATTTGCAAGCAGGAGGCACTCTGGCTGCACAAGCTCGAGAGTCCTGCTAAGGACTTGCCTCTGGCAGCAGAGTGGGTGCCAAGGGCCTGTGGGTGGGAAAGTGCTCGGAAGCCACAGGGGAGGCTTTGGGCCCCCAGTGCTCTCCGACGGAAAACGCTGCAGGCCCCGGCATCCACGAACTCCTCCAGGCTTTGCAGTGGGAAAGCTGTCCATAGCAGAGGGCTCCCTGCCAGGTGCTGCAGGCCTTTGGGCATGGCTCAGCTGCAGCTTCCTTGCAGGCTGCTGGTCCAGGGCGTGTGTCCCCTGGGCCAGAGTGCTGGAGGAGGAGCTCCTAGCAAGGGCAGAGCAAGCCCCTTGTTTCCTTGGCCTAGACTGGCCTGGGCACACAGAGGCCTGCCAGCAGTGAAGACAGGGCAGGCAGCAAGGGGGTGTGGCAGGCAGCGAAGAGGTGGCAGGAGTCCTGCTTGCAAGTGGGGTCATGCCTGTCTTGTGCTCAGGCCCCAGTGGCCACGTGCACACACAGCCTCCGGACCTGCAGCTTCCCAGCAGTGCAGGAGACACCCAGGCAACCCCCTGGGGCCTACTCGAAGGAAACTGTGCTCTGTCGAGGCCCTGCTGGCTGGCAGGGGCCTAGGCCAGCCCGGGCCCCTCGGGAGGCCTGGCTGAGCCTGGGCTGGGGGCCCGCCCTAGCAGTGCCCAGGCCAAGCCTGGGGACTGGAGGCCAGGCTCCAGGCTCATTCCAGCTTGAGCCTGGTGCACAGAGCCTTCAGCTCGGACTTGCAGGGGGGACTGCTCAGCACAGTGGCTTTGGCCTGCCATCCACGTTCCTCACTCGGGCCCTTCTGCCTGTCAGAGCCCCACTCCCTCGAAGTGTGTTCCTGAGGCAGTTGGACAGTTGGGGAAGTGGAGGCTCTCCCAGCACGGGAGGCCTGCCTAGAGCATGGCTCTGGGTCCAAAGAGGACTCCCTGCACCTCAGGCACTGGCGAGAGCTTTTGTGCACACAGGAGACCCTTGGCACACACAGTGTTTCCCCACGGAAAGCAGTGTGAGAACGAGCCCCTGCCAGGGAAGCACGGCCCTCTCCCACAGAAGCCCTCCATGCGACAGGCTGCCATGGACTCGGCTCCAGGCCTTTGTGGCTGGAGAGACGGCAGCTCTTCTGGAGGCTCTGGGTCCGTGTGCACTCCCCTTCGGGTAAACGAGGCTCCTGGGGTGATTCCCTGCCCAAGAATGGCAAGCAGCCTGCCTCCTTTCAATGAGACGCATGTGGGGTGTGAGAGGCTTGGCAGCAGAGAAGAAGCAAGAGGGGCAGCCAGAGAGGGGATTTGCATGCAGCTTGAAGGCCCCAGATCTCCTGCCTCCCAACCAGGGCATGCCGGCTCTGCCCCCCGGGGCCCCATTCCCAGGTGGGCACCCAGCTTCAGGATCTGCCCTTTCCCAGCCATGAAACCACACCCAGGCCACACGCGGAGCCCTGCCAAGGGGGAACGTTGCTCCCCGCATGGGCTGGGTGGCACGACTGGCTTAGGGGAGAGAAGGCCCTAGGAGGCCTTCAGGGTGCTGCCCCAGCACAGCAGTGCTCAGGCAAAGGCACTCTGCTTTCTGTAGGCTGGATGCACACTGGAGTTGCTGCTTGAGGCAGAGAGAGCTCCGCAGGGCGAGCCAGGGCTGAAGGCAAAGCAGAGAGGTTTTGGGTGGAGCGATGGCACCATCTGCTGGCTGACCAGCATGGGAGGAGAGGCCTCACTCCAAAGGAGGTCCTGAGGACATTTGCAAGCAGGAGGCACTCTGGCTGCACAAGCTCGAGAGTCCTGCTGAGGACTTGCCTCTGGCAGCAGAGTGGGTGCCAAGGGCCTGTGGGTGGGAAAAGTGCTCGGAAGCCACAGGGGAGGCTTTGGGCCCCCAGTGCTCTCCGACGGAAAACGCTGCAGGCCCCGGCATCCACGAACTCCTCCAAGGCTTTGCAGTGGGAAAGCTGTCCATAGCAGAGGGCTCCCTGCCAGGTGCTGCAGGCCTTTGGGCATGGCTCAGCTGCAGCTTCCTTGCAGGCTGCTGGTCCAGGGGCGTGTGTCCCCTGGGCCAGAGTGCTGGAGGAGGAGCTCCTAGCAAGGGGAGAGCAAGCCCCTTGTTTCCTTGGCCTAGACTGGCCTGGGCACACAGAGGCCTGCCAGCAGTGAAGACAGGGCAGGCAGCAAGGGGGTGTGGCAGGCAGCGAAGAGGTGGCAGGAGTCCTGCTTGCAAGTGGGGGTCATGCCTGTCTTGTGCTCAGGCCCCAGTGGCCACGTGCACACACAGCCTCCGGACCTGCAGCTTCCCAGCAGTGCAGGAGACACCCAGGCAACCCCCTGGGGCCTACTCGAATGAACTGTGCTCTGTCGAGGCCCTGCTGGCTGGCAGGGGCCTAGGCCAGCCCGGGCCCTCGGGAGGCCTGGCTGAGCCTGGGCTGGGGCCCGCCCTAGCAGTGCCCAGGCCAAGCCTGGGACTGGAGGCCAGGCTCCAGGCTCATTCCAGCTTGAGCCTGGTGCACAGAGCCTTCAGCTCAGACTTGCAGGGGGACTGCTCAGCACAGTGGCTTTGGCCTGCCATCCACGTTCCTCACTCGGGCCCTTCTGCCTGTCAGAGCCCCACTCCCTCGAAGTGTGTTCCTGAGGCAGTTGGACAGTTGGGGAAGTGGAGGCTCTCCCAGCACGGGAGGCCTGCCTAGAGCATGGCTCTGGGTCCAAAGAGGACTCCCTGCACCTCAGGCCCTGGCGAGAGCTTTTGTGCACACAGGAGACCCTTGGCACACACAGTGTTTCCCCACGGAAAGCAGTGTGAGAAGGAGCCCCTGCCAGGGAAGCACGGCCCTCTCCCACAGAAGCCCTCCATGCGACAGGCTGCCATGGACTCGGCTCCAGGCCTTTGTGGCTGAGAGACGGCAGCTCCTCTGGAGGCTCTGGGTCCGTGTGCACTCCCCTTCGGGTAACGAGGCTCCTGGGGTGATTCCCTGCCCAAGAATGGCAAGCAGCCTGCCTCCTTTCAATGAGACGCACGTGGGGTGTGAGAGGCTTGGCAGCAGAGAAGAAGCAAGAGGGGCAGCCAGAGAGGGGATTTGCATGCAGCTTGAAGGCCCCAGATCTCCTGCCTCCCAACCAGGGCATGCCGGCTCTGCCCCCCGGGCCCATTCCCAGGTGGGCACCCAGCTTCAGGATCTGCCCTTTCCCAGCCATGAAACCACACCCAGGCCACACGCGGAGCCCTGCCAAGGGGGAACGTTGCTCCCCGCATGGGCTGGGTGGCACGACTGGCTTAGGGGAGAGAAGGCCCTAGGAGGCCTTCAGGGTGCTGCCCCAGCACAGCAGTGCTCAGGCAAAGGCACTCTGCTTTCTGTAGGCTGGATGCACACTGGAGTTGCTGCTTGAGGCAGAGAGAGCTCCGCAGGGCGAGCCAGGGCTGAAGGCAAAGCAGAGAGGTTTTGGGTGGAGCGATGGCACCATCTGCTGGCTGACCAGCATGGGAGGAGAGGCCTCACTCCAAAGGAGGTCCTGAGGACATTTGCAAGCAGGAGGCCCTCTGGCTGCACAAGCTCGAGAGTCCTGCTGAGGACTTGCCTCTGGCAGCAGAGTGGGTGCCAAGGGCTGTGGGTGGGAAAGTGCTCGGAAGCCACAGGGGAGGCTTTGGGCCCCCAGTGCTCTCCGACGGAAAACGCTGCAGGCCCCGGCATCCACGAACTCCTCCAAGGCTTTGCAGTGGGAAAGCTGTCCATAGCAGAGGGCTCCATGCCAGGTGCTGCAGGCCTTTGGGCATGGCTCAGCTGCAGCTTCCTTGCAGGCTGCTGGTCCAGGGGCGTGTGTCCCCTGGGCCAGAGTGCTGGAGGAGGAGCTCCTAGCAAGGGGAGAGCAAGCCCCTTGTTTCCTTGGCCTAGACTGGCCTGGGCACACAGAGGCCTGCCAGCAGTGAAGACAGGGCAGGCAGCAAGGGGGTGTGGCAGGCAGCGAAGAGGTGGCAGGAGTCCTGCTTGCAAGTGGGGTCATGCCTGTCTTGTGCTCAGGCCCCAGTGGCCACGTGCACACACAGCCTCCGGACCTGCAGCTTCCCAGCAGTGCAGGAGACACCCAGGCAACCCCCTGGGGCCTACTCGAAGGAACTGTGCTCTGTCGAGGCCCTGCTGGCTGGCAGGGGCCTAGGCCAGCCCGGGCCCTCGGGAGGCCTGGCTGAGCCTGAGCTGGGGCCCGCCCTAGCAGTGCCCAGGCCAAGCCTGGGACTGGAGGGCCAGGCTCCAGGCTCATTCCAGCTTGAGCCTGGTGCACAGAGCCTTCAGCTCGGACTTGCAGGGGGACTGCTCAGCACAGTGGCTTTGGCCTGCCATCCACGTTCCTCACTCGGGCCCTTCTGCCTGTCAGAGCCCCACTCCCTCGAAGTGTGTTCCTGAAGCAGTTGGACAGTTGGGGAAGTGGAGGCTCTCCCAGCACGGGAGGCCTGCCTAGAGCATGGCTCTGGGTCCAAAGAGGACTCCCTGCTCCTCAGGCACTGGCGAGAGCTTTTGTGCACACAGGAGACCCTTGGCACACACAGTGTTTCCCCACGGAAAGCAGGTGTGAGGACGAGCCCCTGCCAGGGAAGCACGGCCCTCTCCCACAGAAGCCCTCCATGCGACAGGCTGCCATGGACTCGGCTCCAGGCCTTTGTGGCTGGAGAGACGGCAGCTCCTCTGGAGGCTCTGGGTCCGTGTGCACTCCCCTTCGGGTAAACGAGGCTCCTGGGGTGATTCCCTGCCCAAGAATGGCAAGCAGCCTGCCTCCTTCCAATGAGACGCACGTGGGGTGTGAGAGCCTTGGCAGCAGAGAAGAAGCAAGAGGGGGCAGCCAGAGAGGCGATTTGCATGCAGCTTGACTGCCCCAGATCTCCTGCCTCCCAACCAGGGCATGCCGGCTCTGCCCCCCGGGCCCCATTCCCAGGTGGGCACCCAGCTTCAGGATCTGCCCTTTCCCAGCCATGGAACCACACCCAGGCCACACGCGGAGCCCTGCCAAGGGGGAACGTTGCTCCCCGCATGGGCTGGGTGGCACGACTGGCTTAGGGGAGAGAAGGCCCTAGGAGGCCTTCAGGGTGCTGCCCCAGCACAGCAGTGCTCAGGCAAAGGCACTCTGCTTTCTGTAGGCTGGATGCACACTGGAGTTGCTGCTTGAGGCAGAGAGAGCTCCGCAGGGCGAGCCAGGGCTGAAGGCAAAGCAGAGAGGTTTTGGGTGGAGCGATGGCACCATCTGCTGGCTGACCAGCATGGGAGGAGAGGCCTCACTCCAAAGGAGGTCCTGAGGACATTTGCAAGCAGGAGGCACTCTGGCTGCACAAGCTCGAGAGTCCTGCTGAGGACTTGCCTCTGGCAGCAGAGTGGGTGCCAAGGGCCTGTGGGTGGGAAAGTGCTCGGAAGCCACAGGGGAGGCTTTGGGCCCCCAGTGCTCTCCGACGGAAAACGCTGCAGGCCCCGGCATCCACGAACTCCTCCAAGGCTTTGCAGTGGGAAAGCTGTCCATAGCAGAGGGCTCCCTGCCAGGTGCTGCAGGCCTTTGGGCATGGCTCAGCTGCAGCTTCCTTGCAGGCTGCTGGTCCAGGGGCGTGTGTCCCCTGGGCCAGAGTGCTGGAGGAGGAGCTCCTAGCAAGGGGAGAGCAAGCCCCTTGTTTCCTTGGCCTAGACTGGCCTGGGCACACAGAGGCCTGCCAGCAGTGAAGACAGGGCAGGCAGCAAGGGGGTGTGGCAGGCAGCGAAGAGGTGGCAGGAGTCCTGCTTGCAAGTGGGGTCATGCCTGTCTTGTGCTCAGGCCCCAGTGGCCACGTGCACACACAGCCTCCGGACCTGCAGCTTCCCAGCAGTGCAGGAGACACCCAGGCAACCCCCTGGGGCCTACTCGAATGAACTGTGCTCTGTCGAGGCCCTGCTGGCTGGCAGGGGCCTAGGCCAGCCCGGGCCCTCGGGAGGCCTGGCTGAGCCTGGGGCTGGGGCCCGCCCTAGCAGTGCCCAGGCCAAGCCTGGGACTGGAGGCCAGGCTCCAGGCTCATTCCAGCTTGAGCCTGGTGCACAGAGCCTTCAGCTCGGACTTGCAGGGGGACTGCTCAGCACAGTGGCTTTGGCCTGCCATCCACGTTCCTCACTCGGGCCCTTCTGCCTGTCAGAGCCCCACTCCCTCGAAGTGTGTTCCTGAGGCAGTTGGACAGTTGGGGAAGTGGAGGCTCTCCCAGCACGGGAGGCCTGCCTAGAGCATGGCTCTGGGTCCAAAGAGGACTCCCTGCACCTCAGGCCCTGGCGAGAGCTTTTGTGCACACAGGAGACCCTTGGCACACACAGTGTTTCCCCACGGAAAGCAGTGGAGAAGGAGCCCCTGCCAGGGAAGCACGGCCCTCTCCCACAGAAGCCCTCCATGCGACAGGCTGCCATGGACTCGGCTCCAGGCCTTTGTGGCTGGAGAGACGGCAGCTCCTCTGGAGGCTCTGGGGTCCGTGTGCACTCCCCTTCGGGTAAACGAGGCTCCTGGGGTGATTCCCTGCCCAAGAATGGCAAGCAGCCTGCCTCCTTTCAATGAGACGCACGTGGGGTGTGAGAGGCTTGGCAGCAGAGAAGAAGCAAGAGGGGCAGCCAGAGAGGGGATTTGCATGCAGCTTGAAGGCCCCAGATCTCCTGCCTCCCAACCAGGGCATGCCGGCTCTGCCCCCCGGGCCCCATTCCCAGGTGGGCACCCAGCTTCAGGATCTGCCCTTTCCCAGCCATGAAACCACACCCAGGCCACACGCGGAGCCCTGCCAAGGGGGAACGTTGCTCCCCGCATGGGCTGGGTGGCACGACTGGCTTAGGGGAGAGAAGGCCCTAGGAGGCCTTCAGGGTGCTGCCCCAGCACAGCAGTGCTCAGGCAAAGGCACTCTGCTTTCTGTAGGCTGGATGCACACTGGAGTTGCTGCTTGAGGCAGAGAGAGCTCCGCAGGGCGAGCCAGGGCTGAAGGCAAAGCAGAGAGGTTTTGGGTGGAGCGATGGCACCAACTGCTGGCTGACCAGCATGGGAGGAGAGGCCTCACTCCAAAGGAGGTCCTGAGGACATTTGCAAGCAGGAGGCACTCTGGCTGCACAAGCTCGAGAGTCCTGCTGAGGACTTGCCTCTGGCAGCAGAGTGGGTGCCAAGGGCCTGTGGGTGGGAAAGTGCTCGGAAGCCACAGGGGAGGCTTTGGGCCCCCAGTGCTCTCCGACGGAAAACGCTGCAGGCCCCGGCATCCACGAACTCCTCCAGGCTTTGCAGTGGGAAAGCTGTCCATAGCAGAGGGCTCCCTGCCAGGTGCTGCAGGCCTTTGGGCATGGCTCAGCTGCAGCTTCCTTGCAGGCTGCTGGTCCAGGGGCGTGTGTCCCTGGGCCAGAGTGCTGGAGGAGGAGCTCCTAGCAAGGGCAGAGCAAGCCCCTTGTTTCCTTGGCCTAGACTGGCCTGGGCACACAGAGGCCTGCCAGCAGTGAAGACAGGGCAGGCAAGCAAGGGGGTGTGGCAGGCAGCGAAGAGGTGGCAGGAGTCCTGCTTGCAAGTGGGGTCATGCCTGTCTTGTGCTCAGGCCCCAGTGGCCACGTGCACACACAGCCTCCGGACCTGCAGCTTCCCCAGCAGTGCAGGAGACACCCAGGCAACCCCCTGGGGCCTACTCGAATGAACTGTGCTCTGTCGAGGGCCCTGCTGGCTGGCAGGGGCCTAGGCCAGCCCGGGCCCTCGGGAGGCCTGGCTGAGCCTGGGCTGGGGCCCGCCCTAGCAGTGCCCAGGCCAAGCCTGGGACTGGAGGCCAGGCTCCAGGCTCATTCCAGCTTGAGCCTGGTGCACAGAGCCTTCAGCTCGGACTTGCAGGGGGACTGCTCAGCACAGTGGCTTTGGCCTGCCATCCACGTTCCTCACTCGGGCCCTTCTGCCTGTCAGAGCCCCACTCCCTCGAAGTGTGTTCCTGAGGCAGTTGGACAGTTGGGGAAGTGGAGGCTCTCCCAGCACGGGAGGCCTGCCTAGAGCATGGCTCTGGGTCCAAAGAGGACTCCCTGCACCTCAGGCCCTGGCGAGAGCTTTTGTGCACACAGGAGACCCCTTGGCACACACAGTGTTTCCCCACGGAAAGCAGTGTGAGAACGAGCCCCTGCCAGGGAAGCACGGCCCTCTCCCACAGAAGCCCTCCATGCGACAGGCTGCCATGGACTCGGCTCCAGGCCTTTGTGGCTGGAGAGGACGGCAGCTCTTCTGGAGGCTCTGGGTCCGTGTGCACTCCCCTTCGGGTAAACGAGTCTCCTGGGGTGATTCCCTGCCCAAGAATGGCAAGCAGCCTGCCTCCTTTCAATGAGACGCATGTGGGGTGTGAGAGGCTTGGCAGCAGAGAAGAAGCAAGAGGGGCAGCCAGAGAGGGGATTTGCATGCAGCTTGAAGGCCCCAGATCTCCTGCCTCCCAACCAGGGCATGCCGGCTCTGCCCCCCGGGCCCCATTCCCAGGTGGGCACCCAGCTTCAGGATCTGCCCTTTCCCAGCCATGAAACCACACCCAGGCCACACTCGGAGCCCTGCCAAGGGGGAACGTTGCTCCCCGCATGGGCTGGGTGGCACGACTGGCTTAGGGGGAGAGAAGGCCCTAGGAGGCCTTCAGGGTGCTGCCCCAGCACAGCAGTGCTCAGGCAAAGGCACTCTGCTTTCTGTAGGCTGGATGCACACTGGAGTTGCTGCTTGAGGCAGAGAGAGCTCCGCAGGGCGAGCCAGGGCTGAAGGCAAAGCAGAGAGGTTTTGGGTGGAGCGATGGCACCATCTGCTGGCTGACCAGCATGGGAGGAGAGGCCTCACTCCAAAGGAGGTCCTGAGGACATTTGCAAGCAGGAGGCCCTCTGGCTGCACAAGCTCGAGAGTCCTGCTGAGGACTTGCCTCTGGCAGCAGAGTGGGTGCCAAGGGCCTGTGGGTGGGAAAGTGCTCGGAAGCCACAGGGGAGGCTTGGGCCCCCAGTGCTCTCCGACGGAAAACGCTGCAGGCCCCGGCATCCACGAACTCCTCCAAGGCTTTGCAGTGGGAAAGCTGTCCATAGCAGAGGGCTCCCTGCCAGGTGCTGCAGGCCTTTGGGCATGGCTCAGCTGCAGCTTCCTTGCAGGCTGCTGGTCCAGGGGCGTGTGTCCCCTGGGCCAGAGTGCTGGAGGAGGAGCTCCTAGCAAGGGGAGAGCAAGCCCCTTGTTTCCTTGGCCTAGACTGGCCTGGGCACACAGAGGCCTGCCAGCAGTGAAGACAGGGCAGGCAGCAAGGGGGTGTGGCAGGCAGCGAAGAGGTGGCAGGAGTCCTGCTTGCAAGTGGGGTCATGCCTGTCTTGTGCTCAGGCCCCAGTGGCCACGTGCACACACAGCCTCCGGACCTGCAGCTTCCCAGCAGTGCAGGAGACACCCAGGCAACCCCCTGGGGCCTACTCGAAGGAACTGTGCTCTGTCGAGGCCCTGCTGGCTGGCAGGGGCCTAGGCCAGCCCGGGCCCTCGGGAGGCCTGGCTGAGCCTGGGCTGGGGCCCGCCCTAGCAGTGCCCAGGCCAAGCCTGGGACTGGAGGCCAGGCTCCAGGCTCATTCCAGCTTGAGCCTGGTGCACAGAGCCTTCAGCTCGGACTTGCAGGGGGACTGCTCAGCACAGTGGCTTTGGCCTGCCATCCACGTTCCTCACTCGGGCCCTTCTGCCTGTCAGAGCCCCACTCCCTCGAAGTGTGTTCCTGAGGCAGTTGGACAGTTGGGGAAGTGGAGGCTCTCCCAGCACGGGAGGCCTGCCTAGAGCATGGCTCTGGGTCCAAAGAGGACTCCTGCACCTCAGGCACTGGCGAGAGCTTTTGTGCACACAGGAGACCCTTGGCACACACAGTGTTTCCCCACGGAAGCAGTGTGAGAACGAGCCCCTGCCAGGGAAGCACGGCCCTCTCCCACAGAAGCCCTCCATGCGACAGGCTGCCATGGACTCGGCTCCAGGCCTTTGTGGCTGGAGAGACGGCAGCTCCTCTGGAGGCTCTGGGTCCGTGTGCACTCCCCTTCGGGTAAACGAGGCTCCTGGGGTGATTCCCTGCCCAAGAATGGCAAGCAGCCTGCCTCCTTTCAATGAGACGCACGTGGGGTGTGAGAGGCTTGGCAGCAGAGAAGAAGCAAGAGGGGCAGCCAGAGAGGGGATTTGCATGCAGCTTGAAGGCCCCAGATCTCCTGCCTCCCAACCAGGGCATGCCGGCTCTGCCCCCCGGGCCCCATTCCCAGGTGGGCACCCAGCTTCAGGATCTGCCCTTTCCCAGCCATGAAACCACACCCAGGCCACACGCGGAGCCCTGCCAAGGGGGAACGTTGCTCCCCCGCATGGGCTGGGTGGCACGACTGGCTTAGGGGAGAGAAGGCCCTAGGAGGCCTTCAGGGTGCTGCCCCAGCACAGCAGTGCTCAGGCAAAGGCACTCTGCTTTCTGTAGGCTGGATGCACACTGGAGTTGCTGCTTGAGGCAGAGAGAGCTCCGCAGGGCGAGCCAGGGCTGAAGGCAAAGCAGAGAGGTTTTGGGTGGAGCGATGGCACCATCTGCTGGCTGACCAGCATGGGAGGAGAGGCCTCACTCCAAAGGAGGTCCTGAGGACATTTGCAAGCAGGAGGCACTCTGGCTGCACAAGCTCGAGAGTCCTGCTGAGGACTTGCCTCTGGCAGCAGAGTGGGTGCCAAGGGCCTGTGGGTGGGAAAGTGCTCGGAAGCCACAGGGGAGGCTTTGGGCCCCCAGTGCTCTCCGACGGAAAACGCTGCAGGCCCCGGCATCCACGAACTCCTCCAAGGCTTTGCAGTGGGAAAGCTGTCCATAGCAGAGGGCTCCCTGCCAGGTGCTGCAGGCCTTTGGGCATGGCTCAGCTGCAGCTTCCTTGCAGGCTGCTGGTCCAGGGGCGTGTGTCCCCTGGGCCAGAGTGCTGGAGGAGGAGCTCCTAGCAAGGGGAGAGCAAGCCCCTTGTTTCCTTGGCCTAGACTGGCCTGGGCACACAGAGGCCTGCCAGCAGTGAAGACAGGGCAGGCAGCAAGGGGGTGTGGCAGGCAGCGAAGAGGTGGCAGGAGTCCTGCTTGCAAGTGGGGTCATGCCTGTCTTGTGCTCAGGCCCCAGTGGCCACGTGCACACACAGCCTCCGGACCTGCAGCTTCCCAGCAGTGCAGGAGACACCCAGGCAACCCCCTGGGGCCTACTCGAAGGAACTGTGCTCTGTCGAGGCCCTGCTGGCTGGCAGGGGCCTAGGCCAGCCCGGGCCCTCGGGAGGCCTGGCTGAGCCTGGGCTGGGGCCCGCCCTAGCAGTGCCCAGGCCAAGCCTGGGACTGGAGGCCAGGCTCCAGGCTCATTCCAGCTTGAGCCTGGTGCACAGAGCCTTCAGCTCGGACTTGCAGGGGGACTGCTCAGCACAGTGGCTTTGGCCTGCCATCCACGTTCCTCACTCGGGCCCTTCTGCCTGTCAGAGCCCCACTCCCTCGAAGTGTGTTCCTGAGGCAGTTGGACAGTTGGGGAAGTGGAGGCTCTCCCAGCACGGGAGGCCTGCCTAGAGCATGGCTCTGGGTCCAAAGAGGACTCCCCTGCACCTCAGGGCACTGGCGAGAGCTTTTGTGCACACAGGAGACCCTTGGCACACACAGTGTTTCCCCACGGAAAGCAGTGTGAGAACGAGCCCCTGCCAGGGAAGCACGGCCCTCTCCCACAGAAGCCCTCCATGCGACAGGCTGCCATGGACTCGGCTCCAGGCCTTTGTGGCTGGAGAGACGGCAGCTCCTCTGGAGGCTCTGGGTCCGTGTGCACTCCCCTTCGGGGTAAACGAGGCTCCTGGGGTGATTCCCTGCCCAAGAATGGCAAGCAGCCTGCCTCCTTTCAATGAGACGCACGTGGGGTGTGAGAGGCTTGGCAGCAGAGAAGAAGCAAGAGGGGCAGCCAGAGAGGGGATTTGCATGCAGCTTGAAGGCCCCAGATCTCCTGCCTCCCAACCAGGGCATGCCGGCTCTGCCCCCCGGGCCCCATTCCCAGGTGGGCACCCAGCTTCAGGATCTGCCCTTTCCCAGCCATGAAACCACACCCAGGCCACACGCGGAGCCCTGCCAAGGGGGAACGTTGCTCCCCGCATGGGCTGGGTGGCACGACTGGCTTAGGGGAGAGAAGGCCCTAGGAGGCCTTCAGGGTGCTGCCCCAGCACAGCAGTGCTCAGGCAAAGGCACTCTGCTTTCTGTAGGCTGGATGCACACTGGAGTTGCTGCTTGAGGCAGAGAGAGCTCCGCAGGGCGAGCCAGGGCTGAAGGCAAAGCAGAGAGGTTTTGGGTGGAGCGATGGCACCATCTGCTGGCTGACCAGCATGGGAGGAGAGAGGCCTCACTCCAAAGGAGGTCCTGAGGACATTTGCAAGCAGGAGGCACTCTGGCTGCACAAGCTCGAGAGTCCTGCTGAGGACTTGCCTCTGGCAGCAGAGTGGGTGCCAAGGGCCTGTGGGTGGGAAAGTGCTCGGAAGCCACAGGGGAGGCTTTGGGCCCCCAGTGCTCTCCGACGCAAAACGCTGCAGGCCCCGGCATCCACGAACTCCTCCAAGGCTTTGCAGTGGGAAAGCTGTCCATAGCAGAGGGCTCCCTGCCAGGTGCTGCAGGCCTTTGGGCATGGCTCAGCTGCAGCTTCCTTGCAGGCTGCTGGTCCAGGGGCGTGTGTCCCCTGGGCCAGAGTGCTGGAGGAGGAGCTCCTAGCAAGGGGAGAGCAAGCCCCTTGTTTCCTTGGCCTAGACTGGCCTGGGCACACAGAGGCCTGCCAGCAGTGAAGACAGGGCAGGCAGCAAGGGGGTGTGGCAGGCAGCGAAGAGGTGGCAGGAGTCCTGCTTGCAAGTGGGGTCATGCCTGTCTTGTGCTCAGGCCCCAGTGGCCACGTGCACACACAGCCTCCGGACCTGCAGCTTCCCAGCAGTGCAGGAGACACCCAGGCAACCCCCTGGGGCCTACTCGAAGGAACTGTGCTCTGTCGAGGCCCTGCTGGCTGGCAGGGGCCTAGGCCAGCCCGGGCCCTCGGGAGGCCTGGCTGAGCCTGGGCTGGGGCCCGCCCTAGCAGTGCCCAGGCCAAGCCTGGGACTGGAGGCCAGGCTCCAGGCTCATTCCAGCTTGAGCCTGGTGCACAGAGCCTTCAGCTCGGACTTGCAGGGGGACTGCTCAGCACAGTGGCTTTGGCCTGCCATCCACGTTCCTCACTCGGGCCCTTCTGCCTGTCAGAGCCCCACTCCCTCGAAGTGTGTTCCTGAGGCAGTTGGACAGTTGGGGAAGTGGAGGCTCTCCCAGCACGGGAGGCCTGCCTAGAGCATGGCTCTGGGTCCAAAGAGGACTTCCTGCACCTCAGGCCCTGGCGAGAGCTTTTGTGCACACAGGAGACCCTTGGCACACACAGTGTTTCCCCACGGAAAGCAGTGTGAGAACGAGCCCCTGCCAGGGAAGCACGGCCCTCTCCCACAGAAGCCCTCCATGCGACAGGCTGCCATGGACTCGGCTCCAGGCCTTTGTGGCTGGAGAGACGGCAGCTCCTCTGGAGGCTCTGGGTCCGTGTGCACTCCCCTTCGGGTAAACGAGGCTCCTGGGGTGATTCCCTGCCAAGAATGGCAAGCAGCCTGCCTCCTTTCAATGAGACGCACGTGGGGTGTGAGAGGCTTGGCAGCAGAGAAGAAGCAAGAGGGGCAGCCAGAGAGGGGATTTGCATGCAGCTTGAAGGCCCCAGATCTCCTGCCTCCCAACCAGGGCATGCCGGCTCTGCCCCCCGGGCCCCATTCCCAGGTGGGCACCCAGCTTCAGGATCTGCCCTTTCCCAGCCATGAAACCACACCCAGGCCACACGCGGAGCCCTGCCAAGGGGGAACGTTGCTCCCCGCATGGGCTGGGTGGCACGACTGGCTTAGGGGAGAGAAGGCCCTAGGAGGCCTTCAGGGTGCTGCCCCAGCACAGCAGTGCTCAGGCAAAGGCACTCTGCTTTCTGTAGGCTGGATGCACACTGGAGTTGCTGCTTGAGGCAGAGAGAGCTCCGCAGGGCGAGCCAGGGCTGAAGGCAAAGCAGAGAGGTTTTGGGTGGAGCGATGGCACCATCTGCTGGCTGACCAGCATGGGAGGAGAGGCCTCACTCCAAAGGAGGTCCTGAGGACATTTGCAAGCAGGAGGCCCGCTGGCTGCACAAGCTCGAGAGTCCTGCTGAGGACTTGCCTCTGGCAGCAGAGTGGGTGCCAAGGGCCTGTGGGTGGGAAAGTGCTCGGAAGCCACAGGGGAGGCTTTGGGCCCCCAGTGCTCTCCGACGGAAAACGCTGCAGGCCCCGGCATCCACGAACTCCTCCAAGGCTTTGCAGTGGGAAAGCTGTCCATAGCAGAGGGCTCCCTGCCAGGTGCTGCAGGCCTTTGGGCATGGCTCAGCTGCAGCTTCCTTGCAGGCTGCTGGTCCAGGGGCGTGTGTCCCCTGGGCCAGAGTGCTGGAGGAGGAGCTCCTAGCAAGGGCAGAGCAAGCCCCTTGTTTCCTTGGCCTAGACTGGCCTGGGCACACAGAGGCCTGCCAGCAGTGAAGACAGGGCAGGCAGCAAGGGGGTGTGGCAGGCAGCGAAGAGGTGGCAGGAGTCCTGCTTGCAAGTGGGGTCATGCCTGTCTTGTGCTCAGGCCCCAGTGGCCACGTGCACACACAGCCTCCGGACCTGCAGCTTCCCAGCAGTGCAGGAGACACCCAGGCAACCCCCTGGGGCCTACTCGAAGGAACTGTGCTCTGTCGAGGCCCTGCTGGCTGGCAGGGGCCTAGGCCAGCCCGGGCCCTCGGGAGGCCTGGCTGAGCCTGGGCTGGGGCCCGCCCTAGCAGTGCCCAGGCCAAGCCTGGGACTGGAGGCCAGGCTCCAGGCTCATTCCAGCTTGAGCCTGGTGCACAGAGCCTTCAGCTCGGACTTGCAGGGGGACTGCTCAGCACAGTGGCTTTGGCCTGCCATCCACGTTCCTCACTCGGGCCCTTCTGCCTGTCAGAGCCCCACTCCCTCGAAGTGTGTTCCTGAAGCAGTTGGACAGTTGGGGAAGTGGAGGCTCTCCCAGCACGGGAGGCCTGCCTAGAGCATGGCTCTGGGTCCAAAGAGGACTCCCTGCACCTCAGGCACTGGCGAGAGCTTTTGTGCACACAGGAGACCCTTGGCACACACAGTGTTTCCCCACGGAAAGCAGTGTGAGGACGAGCCCCTGCCAGGGAAGCACGGCCCTCTCCCACAGAAGCCCTCCATGCGACAGGCTGCCATGGACTCGGCTCCAGGCCTTTGTGGCTGGAGAGACGGCAGCTCCTCTGGAGGCTCTGGGTCCGTGTGCACTCCCCTTCGGGTAAACGAGGCTCCTGGGGTGATTCCCTGCCCAAGAATGGCAAGCAGCCTGCCTCCTTCCAATGAGACGCACGTGGGGTGTGAGAGCCTTGGCAGCAGAGAAGAAGCAAGAGGGGCAGCCAGAGAGGCGATTTGCATGCAGCTTGAAGGCCCCAGATCTCCTGCCTCCCAACCAGGGCATGCCGGCTCTGCCCCCCGGGCCCCATTCCCAGGTGGGCACCCAGCTTCAGGATCTGCCCTTTCCCAGCCATGGAACCACACCCAGGCCACACGCGGAGCCCTGCCAAGGGGGAACGTTGCTCCCCGCATGGGCTGGGTGGCACGACTGGCTTAGGGGAGAGAAGGCCCTAGGAGGCCTTCAGGGTGCTGCCCCAGCACAGCAGTGCTCAGGCAAAGGCACTCTGCTTTCTGTAGGCTGGATGCACACTGGAGTTGCTGCTTGAGGCAGAGAGAGCTCCGCAGGGCGAGCCAGGGCTGAAGGCAAAGCAGAGAGGTTTTGGGTGGAGCGATGGCACCAACTGCTGGCTGACCAGCATGGGAGGAGAGGCCTCACTCCAAAGGAGGTCCTGAGGACATTTGCAAGCAGGAGGCACTCTGGCTGCACAAGCTCGAGAGTCCTGCTGAGGACTTGCCTCTGGCAGCAGAGTGGGTGCCAAGGGCCTGTGGGTGGGAAAGTGCTCGGAAGCCACAGGGGAGGCTTTGGGCCCCCAGTGCTCTCCGACGGAAAACGCTGCAGGCCCCGGCATCCACGAACTCCTCCAGGCTTTGCAGTGGGAAAGCTGTCCATAGCAGAGGGCTCCCTGCCAGGTGCTGCAGGCCTTTGGGCATGGCTCAGCTGCAGCTTCCTTGCAGGCTGCTGGTCCAGGGGCGTGTGTCCCCTGGGCCAGAGTGCTGGAGGAGGAGCTCCTAGCAAGGGCAGAGCAAGCCCCTTGTTTCCTTGGCCTAGACTGGCCTGGGCACACAGAGGCCTGCCAGCAGTGAAGACAGGGCAGGCAGCAAGGGGGTGTGGCAGGCAGCGAAGAGGTGGCAGGAGTCCTGCTTGCAAGTGGGGTCATGCCTGTCTTGTGCTCAGGCCCCAGTGGCCACGTGCACACACAGCCTCCGGACCTGCAGCTTCCCAGCAGTGCAGGAGACACCCAGGCAACCCCCTGGGGCCTACTCGAAGGAACTGTGCTCTGTCGAGGCCCTGCTGGCTGGCAGGGGCCTAGGCCAGCCCGGGCCCTCGGGAGGCCTGGCTGAGCCTGGGCTGGGGCCCGCCCTAGCAGTGCCCAGGCCAAGCCTGGGACTGGAGGCCAGGCTCCAGGCTCATTCCAGCTTGAGCCTGGTGCACAGAGCCTTCAGCTCGGACTTGCAGGGGGACTGCTCAGCACAGTGGCTTTGGCCTGCCATCCACGTTCCTCACTCGGGCCCTTCTGCCTGTCAGAGCCCCACTCCCTCGAAGTGTGTTCCTGAGGCAGTTGGACAGTTGGGGAAGTGGAGGCTCTCCCAGCACGGGAGGCCTGCCTAGAGCATGGCTCTGGGTCCAAAGAGGACTCCCTGCACCTCAGGCCCTGGCGAGAGCTTTTGTGCACACAGGAGACCCTTGGCACACACAGTGTTTCCCCACGGAAAGCAGTGTGAGAACGAGCCCCTGCCAGGGAAGCACGGCCCTCTCCCACAGAAGCCCTCCATGCGACAGGCTGCCATGGACTCGGCTCCAGGCCTTTGTGGCTGGAGAGACGGCAGCTCTTCTGGAGGCTCTGGGTCCGTGTGCACTCCCCTTCGGGTAAACGAGGCTCCTGGGGTGATTCCCTGCCCAAGAATGGCAAGCAGCCTGCCTCCTTTCAATGAGACGCATGTGGGGTGTGAGAGGCTTGGCAGCAGAGAAGAAGCAAGAGGGGCAGCCAGAGAGGGGATTTGCATGCAGCTTGAAGGCCCCAGATCTCCTGCCTCCCAACCAGGGCATGCCGGCTCTGCCCCCCGGGCCCCATTCCCAGGTGGGCACCCAGCTTCAGGATCTGCCCTTTCCCAGCCATGAAACCACACCCAGGCCACACTCGGAGCCCTGCCAAGGGGGAACGTTGCTCCCCGCATGGGCTGGGTGGCACGACTGGCTTAGGGGAGAGAAGGCCCTAGGAGGCCTTCAGGGTGCTGCCCCAGCACAGCAGTGCTCAGGCAAAGGCACTCTGCTTTCTGTAGGCTGGATGCACACTGGAGTTGCTGCTTGAGGCAGAGAGAGCTCCGCAGGGCGAGCCAGGGCTGAAGGCAAAGCAGAGAGGTTTTGGGTGGAGCGATGGCACCATCTGCTGGCTGACCAGCATGGGAGGAGAGGCCTCACTCCAAAGGAGGTCCTGAGGACATTTGCAAGCAGGAGGCACTCTGGCTGCACAAGCTCGAGAGTCCTGCTGAGGACTTGCCTCTGGCAGCAGAGTGGGTGCCAAGGGCCTGTGGGTGGGAAAGTGCTCGGAAGCCACAGGGGAGGCTTTGGGCCCCCAGTGCTCTCCGACGGAAAACGCTGCAGGCCCCGGCATCCACGAACTCCTCCAAGGCTTTGCAGTGGGAAAGCTGTCCATAGCAGAGGGCTCCCTGCCAGGTGCTGCAGGCCTTTGGGCATGGCTCAGCTGCAGCTTCCTTGCAGGCTGCTGGTCCAGGGGCGTGTGTCCCCTGGGCCAGAGTGCTGGAGGAGGAGCTCCTAGCAAGGGGAGAGCAAGCCCCTTGTTTCCTTGGCCTAGACTGGCCTGGGCACACAGAGGCCTGCCAGCAGTGAAGACAGGGCAGGCAGCAAGGGGGTGTGGCAGGCAGCGAAGAGGTGGCAGGAGTCCTGCTTGCAAGTGGGGTCATGCCTGTCTTGTGCTCAGGCCCCAGTGGCCACGTGCACACACAGCCTCCGGACCTGCAGCTTCCCAGCAGTGCAGGAGACACCCAGGCAACCCCCTGGGGCCTACTCGAAGGAACTGTGCTCTGTCGAGGCCCTGCTGGCTGGCAGGGGCCTAGGCCAGCCCGGGCCCTCGGGAGGCCTGGCTGAGCCTGGGCTGGGGCCCGCCCTAGCAGTGCCCAGGCCAAGCCTGGGACTGGAGGCCAGGCTCCAGGCTCATTCCAGCTTGAGCCTGGTGCACAGAGCCTTCAGCTCGGACTTGCAGGGGGACTGCTCAGCACAGTGGCTTTGGCCTGCCATCCACGTTCCTCACTCGGGCCCTTCTGCCTGTCAGAGCCCCACTCCCTCGAAGTGTGTTCCTGAGGCAGTTGGACAGTTGGGGAAGTGGAGGCTCTCCCAGCACGGGAGGCCTGCCTAGAGCATGGCTCTGGGTCCAAAGAGGACTCCCTGCACCTCAGGCCCTGGCGAGAGCTTTTGTGCACACAGGAGACCCTTGGCACACACAGTGTTTCCCCACGGAAAGCAGTGTGAGGACGAGCCCCTGCCAGGGAAGCACGGCCCTCTCCCACAGAAGCCCTCCATGCGACAGGCTGCCATGGACTCGGCTCCAGGCCTTTGTGGCTGGAGAGACGGCAGCTCCTCTGGAGGCTCTGGGTCCGTGTGCACTCCCCTTCGGGTAAACGAGGCTCCTGGGGTGATTCCCTGCCCAAGAATGGCAAGCAGCCTGCCTCCTTTCAATGAGACGCACGTGGGGTGTGAGAGGCTTGGCAGCAGAGAAGAAGCAAGAGGGGCAGCCAGAGAGGGGATTTGCATGCAGCTTGAAGGCCCCAGATCTCCTGCCTCCCAACCAGGGCATGCCGGCTCTGCCCCCCGGGCCCCATTCCCAGGTGGGCACCCAGCTTCAGGATCTGCCCTTTCCCAGCCATGAAACCACACCCAGGCCACACGCGGAGCCCTGCCAAGGGGGAACGTTGCTCCCCGCATGGGCTGGGTGGCACGACTGGCTTAGGGGAGAGAAGGCCCTAGGAGGCCTTCAGGGTGCTGCCCCAGCACAGCAGTGCTCAGGCAAAGGCACTCTGCTTTCTGTAGGCTGGATGCACACTGGAGTTGCTGCTTGAGGCAGAGAGAGCTCCGCAGGGCGAGCCAGGGCTGAAGGCAAAGCAGAGAGGTTTTGGGTGGAGCGATGGCACCATCTGCTGGCTGACCAGCATGGGAGGAGAGGCCTCACTCCAAAGGAGGTCCTGAGGACATTTGCAAGCAGGAGGCCCTCTGGCTGCACAAGCTCGAGAGTCCTGCTGAGGACTTGCCTCTGGCAGCAGAGTGGGTGCCAAGGGCCTGTGGGTGGGAAAGTGCTCGGAAGCCACAGGGGAGGCTTTGGGCCCCAGTGCTCTCCGACGGAAAACGCTGCAGGCCCCGGCATCCACGAACTCCTCCAAGGCTTTGCAGTGGGAAAGCTGTCCATAGCAGAGGGCTCCCTGCCAGGTGCTGCAGGCCTTTGGGCATGGCTCAGCTGCAGCTTCCTTGCAGGCTGCTGGTCCAGGGGCGTGTGTCCCCTGGGCCAGAGTGCTGGAGGAGGAGCTCCTAGCAAGGGGAGAGCAAGCCCCTTGTTTCCTTGGCCTAGACTGGCCTGGGCACACAGAGGCCTGCCAGCAGTGAAGACAGGGCAGGCAGCAAGGGGGTGTGGCAGGCAGCGAAGAGGTGGCAGGAGTCCTGCTTGCAAGTGGGGTCATGCCTGTCTTGTGCTCAGGCCCCAGTGGCCACGTGCACACACAGCCTCCGGACCTGCAGCTTCCCAGCAGTGCAGGAGACACCCAGGCAACCCCCTGGGGCCTACTCGAAGGAACTGTGCTCTGTCGAGGCCCTGCTGGCTGGCAGGGGCCTAGGCCAGCCCGGGCCCTCGGGAGGCCTGGCTGAGCCTGGGCTGGGGCCCGCCCTAGCAGTGCCCAGGCCAAGCCTGGGACTGGAGGCCAGGCTCCAGGCTCATTCCAGCTTGAGCCTGGTGCACAGAGCCTTCAGCTCGGACTTGCAGGGGGACTGCTCAGCACAGTGGCTTTGGCCTGCCATCCACGTTCCTCACTCGGGCCCTTCTGCCTGTCAGAGCCCCACTCCCTCGAAGTGTGTTCCTGAGGCAGTTGGACAGTTGGGGAAGTGGAGGCTCTCCCAGCACGGGAGGCCTGCCTAGAGCATGGCTCTGGGTCCAAAGAGGACTCCCTGCACCTCAGGCCCTGGCGAGAGCTTTTGTGCACACAGGAGACCCTTGGCACACACAGTGTTTCCCCACGGAAAGCAGTGTGAGAACGAGCCCCTGCCAGGGAAGCACGGCCCTCTCCCACAGAAGCCCTCCATGCGACAGGCTGCCATGGACTCGGCTCCAGGCCTTTGTGGCTGGAGAGACGGCAGCTCCTCTGGAGGCTCTGGGTCCGTGTGCACTCCCCTTCGGGTAAACGAGGCTCCTGGGGTCATTCCCTGCCCAAGAATGGCAAGCAGCCTGCCTCCTTCCAATGAGACGCACGTGGGGTGTGAGAGGCTTGGCAGCAGAGAAGAAGCAAGAGGGGCAGCCAGAGAGGCGATTTGCATGCAGCTTGAAGGCCCCAGATCTCCTGCCTCCCAACCAGGGCATGCCGGCTCTGCCCCCCGGGCCCCATTCCCAGGTGGGCACCCAGCTTCAGGATCTGCCCTTTCCCAGCCATGGAACCACACCCAGGCCACACGCGGAGCCCTGCCAAGGGGGAACGTTGCTCCCCGCATGGGCTGGGTGGCACGACTGGCTTAGGGGAGAGAAGGCCCTAGGAGGCCTTCAGGGTGCTGCCCCAGCACAGCAGTGCTCAGGCAAAGGCACTCTGCTTTCTGTAGGCTGGATGCACACTGGAGTTGCTGCTTGAGGCAGAGAGAGCTCCGCAGGGCGAGCCAGGGCTGAAGGCAAAGCAGAGAGGTTTTGGGTGGAGCGATGGCACCATCTGCTGGCTGACCAGCATGGGAGGAGAGGCCTCACTCCAAAGGAGGTCCTGAGGACATTTGCAAGCAGGAGGCACTCTGGCTGCACAAGCTCGAGAGTCCTGCTGAGGACTTGCCTCTGGCAGCAGAGTGGGTGCCAAGGGCCTGTGGGTGGGAAAGTGCTCGGAAGCCACAGGGGAGGCTTTGGGCCCCCAGTGCTCTCCGACGGAAAACGCTGCAGGCCCCGGCATCCACGAACTCCTCCAAGGCTTTGCAGTGGGAAAGCTGTCCATAGCAGAGGGCTCCCTGCCAGGTGCTGCAGGCCTTTGGGCATGGCTCAGCTGCAGCTTCCTTGCAGGCTGCTGGTCCAGGGGCGTGTGTCCCCTGGGCCAGAGTGCTGGAGGAGGAGCTCCTAGCAAGGGGAGAGCAAGCCCCTTGTTTCCTTGGCCTAGACTGGCCTGGGCACACAGAGGCCTGCCAGCAGTGAAGACAGGGCAGGCAGCAAGGGGGTGTGGCAGGCAGCGAAGAGGTGGCAGGAGTCCTGCTTGCAAGTGGGGTCATGCCTGTCTTGTGCTCAGGCCCCAGTGGCCACGTGCACACACAGCCTCCGGACCTGCAGCTTCCCAGCAGTGCAGGAGACACCCAGGCAACCCCCTGGGGCCTACTCGAAGGAACTGTGCTCTGTCGAGGCCCTGCTGGCTGGCAGGGGCCTAGGCCAGCCCGGGCCCTCGGGAGGCCTGGCTGAGCCTGGGCTGGGGCCCGCCCTAGCAGTGCCCAGGCCAAGCCTGGGACTGGAGGCCAGGCTCCAGGCTCATTCCAGCTTGAGCCTGGTGCACAGAGCCTTCAGCTCGGACTTGCAGGGGGACTGCTCAGCACAGTGGCTTTGGCCTGCCATCCACGTTCCTCACTCGGGCCCTTCTGCCTGTCAGAGCCCCACTCCCTCGAAGTGTGTTCCTGAGGCAGTTGGACAGTTGGGGAAGTGGAGGCTCTCCCAGCACGGGAGGCCTGCCTAGAGCATGGCTCTGGGTCCAAAGAGGACTCCCTGCACCTCAGGCCCTGGCGAGAGCTTTTGTGCACACAGGAGACCCTTGGCACACACAGTGTTTCCCCACGGAAAGCAGTGTGAGAACGAGCCCCTGCCAGGGAAGCACGGCCCTCTCCCACAGAAGCCCTCCATGCGACAGGCTGCCATGGACTCGGCCCAGGCCTTTGTGGCTGGAGAGACGGCAGCTCCTCTGGAGGCTCTGGGTCCGTGTGCACTCCCCTTCGGGTAAACGAGGCTCCTGGGGTCATTCCCTGCCCAAGAATGGCAAGCAGCCTGCCTCCTTCCAATGAGACGCACGTGGGGTGTGAGAGGCTTGGCAGCAGAGAAGAAGCAAGAGGGGCAGCCAGAGAGGCGATTTGCATGCAGCTTGAAGGCCCCAGATCTCCTGCCTCCCAACCAGGGCATGCCGGCTCTGCCCCCCGGGCCCCATTCCCAGGTGGGCACCCAGCTTCAGGATCTGCCCTTTCCCAGCCATGGAACCACACCCAGGCCACACGCGGAGCCCTGCCAAGGGGGAACGTTGCTCCCCGCATGGGCTGGGTGGCACGACTGGCTTAGGGGAGAGAAGGCCCTAGGAGGCCTTCAGGGTGCTGCCCCAGCACAGCAGTGCTCAGGCAAAGGCACTCTGCTTTCTGTAGGCTGGATGCACACTGGAGTTGCTGCTTGAGGCAGAGAGAGCTCCGCAGGGCGAGCCAGGGCTGAAGGCAAAGCAGAGAGGTTTTGGGTGGAGCGATGGCACCAACTGCTGGCTGACCAGCATGGGAGGAGAGGCCTCACTCCAAAGGAGGTCCTGAGGACATTTGCAAGCAGGAGGCACTCTGGCTGCACAAGCTCGAGAGTCCTGCTGAGGACTTGCCTCTGGCAGCAGAGTGGGTGCCAAGGGCCTGTGGGTGGGAAAGTGCTCGGAAGCCACAGGGGAGGCTTTGGGCCCCCAGTGCTCTCCGACGGAAAACGCTGCAGGCCCCGGCATCCACGAACTCCTCCAGGCTTTGCAGTGGGAAAGCTGTCCATAGCAGAGGGCTCCCTGCCAGGTGCTGCAGGCCTTTGGGCATGGCTCAGCTGCAGCTTCCTTGCAGGCTGCTGGTCCAGGGGCGTGTGTCCCCTGGGCCAGAGTGCTGGAGGAGGAGCTCCTAGCAAGGGCAGAGCAAGCCCCTTGTTTCCTTGGCCTAGACTGGCCTGGGCACACAGAGGCCTGCCAGCAGTGAAGACAGGGCAGGCAGCAAGGGGGTGTGGCAGGCAGCGAAGAGGTGGCAGGAGTCCTGCTTGCAAGTGGGGTCATGCCTGTCTTGTGCTCAGGCCCCAGTGGCCACGTGCACACACAGCCTCCGGACCTGCAGCTTCCCAGCAGTGCAGGAGACACCCAGGCAACCCCCTGGGGCCTACTCGAATGAACTGTGCTCTGTCGAGGCCCTGCTGGCTGGCAGGGGCCTAGGCCAGCCCGGGCCCTCGGGAGGCCTGGCTGAGCCTGGGCTGGGGCCCGCCCTAGCAGTGCCCAGGCCAAGCCTGGGACTGGAGGCCAGGCTCCAGGCTCATTCCAGCTTGAGCCTGGTGCACAGAGCCTTCAGCTCGGACTTGCAGGGGGACTGCTCAGCACAGTGGCTTTGGCCTGCCATCCACGTTCCTCACTCGGGCCCTTCTGCCTGTCAGAGCCACACTCCCTCGAAGTGTGTTCCTGAGGCAGTTGGACAGTTGGGGAAGTGGAGGCTCTCCCAGCACGGGAGGCCTGCCTAGAGCATGGCTCTGGGTCCAAAGAGGACTCCCTGCACCTCAGGCACTGGTGAGAGCTTTTGTGCACACAGGAGACCCTTGGCACACACAGTGTTTCCCCACGGAAAGCAGTGTGAGAACGAGCCCCTGCCAGGGAAGCACGGCCCTCTCCCACAGAAGCCCTCCATGCGACAGGCTGCCATGGACTCGGCTCCAGGCCTTTGTGGCTGGAGAGACGGCAGCTCTTCTGGAGGCTCTGGGTCCGTGTGCACTCCCCTTCGGGTAAACGAGGCTCCTGGGGTGATTCCCTGCCCAAGAATGGCAAGCAGCCTGCCTCCTTTCAATGAGACGCATGTGGGGTGTGAGAGGCTTGGCAGCAGAGAAGAAGCAAGAGGGGCAGCCAGAGAGGGGATTTGCATGCAGCTTGAAGGCCCCAGATCTCCTGCCTCCCAACCAGGGCATGCCGGCTCTGCCCCCCGGGCCCCATTCCCAGGTGGGCACCCAGCTTCAGGATCTGCCCTTTCCCAGCCATGAAACCACACCCAGGCCACACGCGGAGCCCTGCCAAGGGGGAACGTTGCTCCCCGCATGGGCTGGGTGGCACGACTGGCTTAGGGGAGAGAAGGCCCTAGGAGGCCTTCAGGGTGCTGCCCCAGCACAGCAGTGCTCAGGCAAAGGCACTCTGCTTTCTGTAGGCTGGATGCACACTGGAGTTGCTGCTTGAGGCAGAGAGAGCTCCGCAGGGCGAGCCAGGGCTGAAGGCAAAGCAGAGAGGTTTTGGGTGGAGCGATGGCACCATCTGCTGGCTGACCAGCATGGGAGGAGAGGCCTCACTCCAAAGGAGGTCCTGAGGACATTTGCAAGCAGGAGGCCCTCTGGCTGCACAAGCTCGAGAGTCCTGCTGAGGACTTGCCTCTGGCAGCAGAGTGGGTGCCAAGGGCCTGTGGGTGGGAAAGTGCTCGGAAGCCACAGGGGAGGCTTTGGGCCCCCAGTGCTCTCCGACGGAAAACGCTGCAGGCCCCGGCATCCACGAACTCCTCCAAGGCTTTGCAGTGGGAAAGCTGTCCATAGCAGAGGGCTCCCTGCCAGGTGCTGCAGGCCTTTGGGCATGGCTCAGCTGCAGCTTCCTTGCAGGCTGCTGGTCCAGGGGCGTGTGTCCCCTGGGCCAGAGTGCTGGAGGAGGAGCTCCTAGCAAGGGGAGAGCAAGCCCCTTGTTTCCTTGGCCTAGACTGGCCTGGGCACACAGAGGCCTGCCAGCAGTGAAGACAGGGCAGGCAGCAAGGGGGTGTGGCAGGCAGCGAAGAGGTGGCAGGAGTCCTGCTTGCAAGTGGGGTCATGCCTGTCTTGTGCTCAGGCCCCAGTGGCCACGTGCACACACAGCCTCCGGACCTGCAGCTTCCCAGCAGTGCAGGAGACACCCAGGCAACCCCCTGGGGCCTACTCGAAGGAACTGTGCTCTGTCGAGGCCCTGCTGGCTGGCAGGGGCCTAGGCCAGCCCGGGCCCTCGGGAGGCCTGGCTGAGCCTGGGCTGGGGCCCGCCCTAGCAGTGCCCAGGCCAAGCCTGGGACTGGAGGCCAGGCTCCAGGCTCATTCCAGCTTGAGCCTGGTGCACAGAGCCTTCAGCTCGGACTTGCAGGGGGACTGCTCAGCACAGTGGCTTTGGCCTGCCATCCACGTTCCTCACTCGGGCCCTTCTGCCTGTCAGAGCCCCACTCCCTCGAAGTGTGTTCCTGAGGCAGTTGGACAGTTGGGGAAGTGGAGGCTCTCCCAGCACGGGAGGCCTGCCTAGAGCATGGCTCTGGGTCCAAAGAGGACTCCCTGCACCTCAGGCACTGGCGAGAGCTTTTGTGCACACAGGAGACCCTTGGCACACACAGTGTTTCCCCACGGAAAGCAGTGTGAGGACGAGCCCCTGCCAGGGAAGCACGGCCCTCTCCCACAGAAGCCCTCCATGCGACAGGCTGCCATGGACTCGGCTCCAGGCCTTTGTGGCTGGAGAGACGGCAGCTCCTCTGGAGGCTCTGGGTCCGTGTGCACTCCCCTTCGGGTAAACGAGGCTCCTGGGGTGATTCCCTGCCCAAGAATGGCAAGCAGCCTGCCTCCTTTCAATGAGACGCACGTGGGGTGTGAGAGGCTTGGCAGCAGAGAAGAAGCAAGAGGGGCAGCCAGAGAGGGGATTTGCATGCAGCTTGAAGGCCCCAGATCTCCTGCCTCCCAACCAGGGCATGCCGGCTCTGCCCCCCGGGCCCCATTCCCAGGTGGGCACCCAGCTTCAGGATCTGCCCTTTCCCAGCCATGAAACCACACCCAGGCCACACGCGGAGCCCTGCCAAGGGGGAACGTTGCTCCCCGCATGGGCTGGGTGGCACGACTGGCTTAGGGGAGAGAAGGCCCTAGGAGGCCTTCAGGGTGCTGCCCCAGCACAGCAGTGCTCAGGCAAAGGCACTCTGCTTTCTGTAGGCTGGATGCACACTGGAGTTGCTGCTTGAGGCAGAGAGAGCTCCGCAGGGCGAGCCAGGGCTGAAGGCAAAGCAGAGAGGTTTTGGGTGGAGCGATGGCACCATCTGCTGGCTGACCAGCATGGGAGGAGAGGCCTCACTCCAAAGGAGGTCCTGAGGACATTTGCAAGCAGGAGGCCCTCTGGCTGCACAAGCTCGAGAGTCCTGCTGAGGACTTGCCTCTGGCAGCAGAGTGGGTGCCAAGGGCCTGTGGGTGGGAAAGTGCTCGGAAACCACAGGGGAGGCTTTGGGCCCCCAGTGCTCTCCGACGGAAAACGCTGCAGGCCCCGGCATCCACGAACTCCTCCAAGGCTTTGCAGTGGGAAAGCTGTCCATAGCAGAGGGCTCCCTGCCAGGTGCTGCAGGCCTTTGGGCATGGCTCAGCTGCAGCTTCCTTGCAGGCTGCTGGTCCAGGGGCGTGTGTCCCCTGGGCCAGAGTGCTGGAGGAGGAGCTCCTAGCAAGGGGAGAGCAAGCCCCTTGTTTCCTTGGCCTAGACTGGCCTGGGCACACAGAGGCCTGCCAGCAGTGAAGACAGGGCAGGCAGCAAGGGGGTGTGGCAGGCAGCGAAGAGGTGGCAGGAGTCCTGCTTGCAAGTGGGGTCATGCCTGTCTTGTGCTCAGGCCCCAGTGGCCACGTGCACACACAGCCTCCGGACCTGCAGCTTCCCAGCAGTGCAGGAGACACCCAGGCAACCCCCTGGGGCCTACTCGAAGGAACTGTGCTCTGTCGAGGCCCTGCTGGCTGGCAGGGGCCTAGGCCAGCCCGGGCCCTCGGGAGGCCTGGCTGAGCCTGGGCTGGGGCCCGCCCTAGCAGTGCCCAGGCCAAGCCTGGGACTGGAGGCCAGGCTCCAGGCTCATTCCAGCTTGAGCCTGGTGCACAGAGCCTTCAGCTCGGACTTGCAGGGGGACTGCTCAGCACAGTGGCTTTGGCCTGCCATCCACGTTCCTCACTCGGGCCCTTCTGCCTGTCAGAGCCCCACTCCCTCGAAGTGTGTTCCTGAGGCAGTTGGACAGTTGGGGAAGTGGAGGCTCTCCCAGCACGGGAGGCCTGCCTAGAGCATGGCTCTGGGTCCAAAGAGGACTCCCTGCACCTCAGGCCCTGGCGAGAGCTTTTGTGCACACAGGAGACCCTTGGCACACACAGTGTTTCCCCACGGAAAGCAGTGTGAGAACGAGCCCCTGCCAGGGAAGCACGGCCCTCTCCCACAGAAGCCCTCCATGCGACAGGCTGCCATGGACTCGGCTCCAGGCCTTTGTGGCTGGAGAGACGGCAGCTCCTCTGGAGGCTCTGGGTCCGTGTGCACTCCCCTTCGGGTAAACGAGGCTCCTGGGGTCATTCCCTGCCCAAGAATGGCAAGCAGCCTGCCTCCTTTCAATGAGACGCACGTGGGGTGTGAGAGGCTTGGCAGCAGAGAAGAAGCAAGAGGGGCAGCCAGAGAGGGGATTTGCATGCAGCTTGAAGGCCCCAGATCTCCTGCCTCCCAACCAGGGCATGCCGGCTCTGCCCCCCGGGCCCCATTCCCAGGTGGGCACCCAGCTTCAGGATCTGCCCTTTCCCAGCCATGAAACCACACCCAGGCCACACGCGGAGCCCTGCCAAGGGGGAACGTTGCTCCCCGCATGGGCTGGGTGGCACGACTGGCTTAGGGGAGAGAAGGCCCTAGGAGGCCTTCAGGGTGCTGCCCCAGCACAGCAGTGCTCAGGCAAAGGCACTCTGCTTTCTGTAGGCTGGATGCACACTGGAGTTGCTGCTTGAGGCAGAGAGAGCTCCGCAGGGCGAGCCAGGGCTGAAGGCAAAGCAGAGAGGTTTTGGGTGGAGCGATGGCACCATCTGCTGGCTGAGCAGCATGGGAGGAGAGGCCTCACTCCAAAGGAGGTCCTGAGGACATTTGCAAGCAGGAGGCCCTCTGGCTGCACAAGCTCGAGAGTCCTGCTGAGGACTTGCCTCTGGCAGCAGAGTGGGTGCCAAGGGCCTGTGGGTGGGAAAGTGCTCGGAAGCCACAGGGGAGGCTTTGGGCCCCCAGTGCTCTCCGACGGAAAACGCTGCAGGCCCCGGCATCCACGAACTCCTCCAAGGCTTTGCAGTGGGAAAGCTGTCCATAGCAGAGGGCTCCCTGCCAGGTGCTGCAGGCCTTTGGGCATGGCTCAGCTGCAGCTTCCTTGCAGGCTGCTGGTCCAGGGGCGTGTGTCCCCTGGGCCAGAGTGCTGGAGGAGGAGCTCCTAGCAAGGGCAGAGCAAGCCCCTTGTTTCCTTGGCCTAGACTGGCCTGGGCACACAGAGGCCTGCCAGCAGTGAAGACAGGGCAGGCAGCAAGGGGGTGTGGCAGGCAGCGAAGAGGTGGCAGGAGTCCTGCTTGCAAGTGGGGTCATGCCTGTCTTGTGCTCAGGCCCCAGTGGCCACGTGCACACACAGCCTCCGGACCTGCAGCTTCCCAGCAGTGCAGGAGACACCCAGGCAACCCCCTGGGGCCTACTCGAAGGAACTGTGCTCTGTCGAGGCCCTGCTGGCTGGCAGGGGCCTAGGCCAGCCCGGGCCCTCGGGAGGCCTGGCTGAGCCTGGGCTGGGGCCCGCCCTAGCAGTGCCCAGGCCAAGCCTGGGACTGGAGGCCAGGCTCCAGGCTCATTCCAGCTTGAGCCTGGTGCACAGAGCCTTCAGCTCGGACTTGCAGGGGGACTGCTCAGCACAGTGGCTTTGGCCTGCCATCCACGTTCCTCACTCGGGCCCTTCTGCCTGTCAGAGCCCCACTCCCTCGAAGTGTGTTCCTGAGGCAGTTGGACAGTTGGGGAAGTGGAGGCTCTCCCAGCACGGGAGGCCTGCCTAGAGCATGGCTCTGGGTCCAAAGAGGACTCCCTGCACCTCAGGCACTGGCGAGAGCTTTTGTGCACACAGGAGACCCTTGGCACACACAGTGTTTCCCCACGGAAAGCAGTGTGAGGACGAGCCCCTGCCAGGGAAGCACGGCCCTCTCCCACAGAAGCCCTCCATGCGACAGGCTGCCATGGACTCGGCTCCAGGCCTTTGTGGCTGGAGAGACGGCAGCTCCTCTGGAGGCTCTGGGTCCGTGTGCACTCCCCTTCGGGTAAACGAGGCTCCTGGGGTCATTCCCTGCCCAAGAATGGCAAGCAGCCTGCCTCCTTTCAATGAGACGCACGTGGGGTGTGAGAGGCTTGGCAGCAGAGAAGAAGCAAGAGGGGCAGCCAGAGAGGGGATTTGCATGCAGCTTGAAGGCCCCAGATCTCCTGCCTCCCAACCAGGGCATGCCGGCTCTGCCCCCCGGGCCCCATTCCCAGGTGGGCACCCAGCTTCAGGATCTGCCCTTTCCCAGCCATGAAACCACACCCAGGCCACACGCGGAGCCCTGCCAAGGGGGAACGTTGCTCCCCGCATGGGCTGGGTGGCACGACTGGCTTAGGGGAGAGAAGGCCCTAGGAGGCCTTCAGGGTGCTGCCCCAGCACAGCAGTGCTCAGGCAAAGGCACTCTGCTTTCTGTAGGCTGGATGCACACTGGAGTTGCTGCTTGAGGCAGAGAGAGCTCCGCAGGGCGAGCCAGGGCTGAAGGCAAAGCAGAGAGGTTTTGGGTGGAGCGATGGCACCATCTGCTGGCTGACCAGCATGGGAGGAGAGGCCTCACTCCAAAGGAGGTCCTGAGGACATTTGCAAGCAGGAGGCACTCTGGCTGCACAAGCTCGAGAGTCCTGCTGAGGACTTGCCTCTGGCAGCAGAGTGGGTGCCAAGGGCCTGTGGGTGGGAAAGTGCTCGGAAGCCACAGGGGAGGCTTTGGGCCCCCAGTGCTCTCCGACGGAAAACGCTGCAGGCCCCGGCATCCACGAACTCCTCCAAGGCTTTGCAGTGGGAAAGCTGTCCATAGCAGAGGGCTCCCTGCCAGGTGCTGCAGGCCTTTGGGCATGGCTCAGCTGCAGCTTCCTTGCAGGCTGCTGGTCCAGGGGCGTGTGTCCCCTGGGCCAGAGTGCTGGAGGAGGAGCTCCTAGCAAGGGGAGAGCAAGCCCCTTGTTTCCTTGGCCTAGACTGGCCTGGGCACACAGAGGCCTGCCAGCAGTGAAGACAGGGCAGGCAGCAAGGGGGTGTGGCAGGCAGCGAAGAGGTGGCAGGAGTCCTGCTTGCAAGTGGGGTCATGCCTGTCTTGGGCTCAGGCCCCAGTGGCCACGTGCACACACAGCCTCCGGACCTGCAGCTTCCCAGCAGTGCAGGAGACACCCAGGCAACCCCCTGGGGCCTACTCGAATGAACTGTGCTCTGTCGAGGCCCTGCTGGCTGGCAGGGGCCTAGGCCAGCCCGGGCCCTCGGGAGGCCTGGCTGAGCCTGGGCTGGGGCCCGCCCTAGCAGTGCCCAGGCCAAGCCTGGGACTGGAGGCCAGGCTCCAGGCTCATTCCAGCTTGAGCCTGGTGCACAGAGCCTTCAGCTCGGACTTGCAGGGGGACTGCTCAGCACAGTGGCTTTGGCCTGCCATCCACGTTCCTCACTCGGGCCCTTCTGCCTGTCAGAGCCCCACTCCCTCGAAGTGTGTTCCTGAGGCAGTTGGACAGTTGGGGAAGTGGAGGCTCTCCCAGCACGGGAGGCCTGCCTAGAGCATGGCTCTGGGTCCAAAGAGGACTCCCTGCACCTCAGGCCCTGGCGAGAGCTTTTGTGCACACAGGAGACCCTTGGCACACACAGTGTTTCCCCACGGAAAGCAGTGTGAGAACGAGCCCCTGCCAGGGAAGCACGGCCCTCTCCCACAGAAGCCCTCCATGCGACAGGCTGCCATGGACTCGGCTCCAGGCCTTTGTGGCTGGAGAGACGGCAGCTCCTCTGGAGGCTCTGGGTCCGTGTGCACTCCCCTTCGGGTAAACGAGGCTCCTGGGGTGATTCCCTGCCCAAGAATGGCAAGCAGCCTGCCTCCTTTCAATGAGACGCACGTGGGGTGTGAGAGGCTTGGCAGCAGAGAAGAAGCAAGAGGGGCAGCCAGAGAGGGGATTTGCATGCAGCTTGAAGGCCCCAGATCTCCTGCCTCCCAACCAGGGCATGCCGGCTCTGCCCCCCGGGCCCCATTCCCAGGTGGGCACCCAGCTTCAGGATCTGCCCTTTCCCAGCCATGAAACCACACCCAGGCCACACGCGGAGCCCTGCCAAGGGGGAACGTTGCTCCCCGCATGGGCTGGGTGGCACGACTGGCTTAGGGGAGAGAAGGCCCTAGGAGGCCTTCAGGGTGCTGCCCCAGCACAGCAGTGCTCAGGCAAAGGCACTCTGCTTTCTGTAGGCTGGATGCACACTGGAGTTGCTGCTTGAGGCAGAGAGAGCTCCGCAGGGCGAGCCAGGGCTGAAGGCAAAGCAGAGAGGTTTTGGGTGGAGCGATGGCACCATCTGCTGGCTGACCAGCATGGGAGGAGAGGCCTCACTCCAAAGGAGGTCCTGAGGACATTTGCAAGCAGGAGGCACTCTGGCTGCACAAGCTCGAGAGTCCTGCTGAGGACTTGCCTCTGGCAGCAGAGTGGGTGCCAAGGGCCTGTGGGTGGGAAAGTGCTCGGAAGCCACAGGGGAGGCTTTGGGCCCCCAGTGCTCTCCGACGGAAAACGCTGCAGGCCCCGGCATCCACGAACTCCTCCAAGGCTTTGCAGTGGGAAAGCTGTCCATAGCAGAGGGCTCCCTGCCAGGTGCTGCAGGCCTTTGGGCATGGCTCAGCTGCAGCTTCCTTGCAGGCTGCTGGTCCAGGGGCGTGTGTCCCCTGGGCCAGAGTGCTGGAGGAGGAGCTCCTAGCAAGGGCAGAGCAAGCCCCTTGTTTCCTTGGCCTAGACTGGCCTGGGCACACAGAGGCCTGCCAGCAGTGAAGACAGGGCAGGCAGCAAGGGGGTGTGGCAGGCAGCGAAGAGGTGGCAGGAGTCCTGCTTGCAAGTGGGGTCATGCCTGTCTTGTGCTCAGGCCCCAGTGGCCACGTGCACACACAGCCTCCGGACCTGCAGCTTCCCAGCAGTGCAGGAGACACCCAGGCAACCCCCTGGGGCCTACTCGAAGGAACTGTGCTCTGTCGAGGCCCTGCTGGCTGGCAGGGGCCTAGGCCAGCCCGGGCCCTCGGGAGGCCTGGCTGAGCCTGGGCTGGGGCCCGCCCTAGCAGTGCCCAGGCCAAGCCTGGGACTGGAGGCCAGGCTCCAGGCTCATTCCAGCTTGAGCCTGGTGCACAGAGCCTTCAGCTCGGACTTGCAGGGGGACTGCTCAGCACAGTGGCTTTGGCCTGCCATCCACGTTCCTCACTCGGGCCCTTCTGCCTGTCAGAGCCCCACTCCCTCGAAGTGTGTTCCTGAGGCAGTTGGACAGTTGGGGAAGTGGAGGCTCTCCCAGCACGGGAGGCCTGCCTAGAGCATGGCTCTGGGTCCAAAGAGGACTCCCTGCACCTCAGGCCCTGGCGAGAGCTTTTGTGCACACAGGAGACCCTTGGCACACACAGTGTTTCCCCACGGAAAGCAGTGTGAGAACGAGCCCCTGCCAGGGAAGCACGGCCCTCTCCCACAGAAGCCCTCCATGCGACAGGCTGCCATGGACTCGGCTCCAGGCCTTTGTGGCTGGAGAGACGGCAGCTCCTCTGGAGGCTCTGGGTCCGTGTGCACTCCCCTTCGGGTAAACGAGGCTCCTGGGGTCATTCCCTGCCCAAGAATGGCAAGCAGCCTGCCTCCTTCCAATGAGACGCACGTGGGGTGTGAGAGGCTTGGCAGCAGAGAAGAAGCAAGAGGGGCAGCCAGAGAGGCGATTTGCATGCAGCTTGAAGGCCCCAGATCTCCTGCCTCCCAACCAGGGCATGCCGGCTCTGCCCCCCGGGCCCCATTCCCAGGTGGGCACCCAGCTTCAGGATCTGCCCTTTCCCAGCCATGGAACCACACCCAGGCCACACGCGGAGCCCTGCCAAGGGGGAACGTTGCTCCCCGCATGGGCTGGGTGGCACGACTGGCTTAGGGGAGAGAAGGCCCTAGGAGGCCTTCAGGGTGCTGCCCCAGCACAGCAGTGCTCAGGCAAAGGCACTCTGCTTTCTGTAGGCTGGATGCACACTGGAGTTGCTGCTTGAGGCAGAGAGAGCTCCGCAGGGCGAGCCAGGGCTGAAGGCAAAGCAGAGAGGTTTTGGGTGGAGCGATGGCACCAACTGCTGGCTGACCAGCATGGGAGGAGAGGCCTCACTCCAAAGGAGGTCCTGAGGACATTTGCAAGCAGGAGGCACTCTGGCTGCACAAGCTCGAGAGTCCTGCTGAGGACTTGCCTCTGGCAGCAGAGTGGGTGCCAAGGGCCTGTGGGTGGGAAAGTGCTCGGAAGCCACAGGGGAGGCTTTGGGCCCCCAGTGCTCTCCGACGGAAAACGCTGCAGGCCCCGGCATCCACGAACTCCTCCAGGCTTTGCAGTGGGAAAGCTGTCCATAGCAGAGGGCTCCCTGCCAGGTGCTGCAGGCCTTTGGGCATGGCTCAGCTGCAGCTTCCTTGCAGGCTGCTGGTCCAGGGGCGTGTGTCCCCTGGGCCAGAGTGCTGGAGGAGGAGCTCCTAGCAAGGGGAGAGCAAGCCCCTTGTTTCCTTGGCCTAGACTGGCCTGGGCACACAGAGGCCTGCCAGCAGTGAAGACAGGGCAGGCAGCAAGGGGGTGTGGCAGGCAGCGAAGAGGTGGCAGGAGTCCTGCTTGCAAGTGGGGTCATGCCTGTCTTGTGCTCAGGCCCCAGTGGCCACGTGCACACACAGCCTCCGGACCTGCAGCTTCCCAGCAGTGCAGGAGACACCCAGGCAACCCCCTGGGGCCTACTCGAATGAACTGTGCTCTGTCGAGGCCCTGCTGGCTGGCAGGGGCCTAGGCCAGCCCGGGCCCTCGGGAGGCCTGGCTGAGCCTGGGCTGGGGCCCGCCCTAGCAGTGCCCAGGCCAAGCCTGGGACTGGAGGCCAGGCTCCAGGCTCATTCCAGCTTGAGCCTGGTGCACAGAGCCTTCAGCTCGGACTTGCAGGGGGACTGCTCAGCACAGTGGCTTTGGCCTGCCATCCACGTTCCTCACTCGGGCCCTTCTGCCTGTCAGAGCCCCACTCCCTCGAAGTGTGTTCCTGAGGCAGTTGGACAGTTGGGGAAGTGGAGGCTCTCCCAGCACGGGAGGCCTGCCTAGAGCATGGCTCTGGGTCCAAAGAGGACTCCCTGCACCTCAGGCACTGGTGAGAGCTTTTGTGCACACAGGAGACCCTTGGCACACACAGTGTTTCCCCACGGAAAGCAGTGTGAGAACGAGCCCCTGCCAGGGAAGCACGGCCCTCTCCCACAGAAGCCCTCCATGCGACAGGCTGCCATGGACTCGGCTCCAGGCCTTTGTGGCTGGAGAGACGGCAGCTCTTCTGGAGGCTCTGGGTCCGTGTGCACTCCCCTTCGGGTAAACGAGGCTCCTGGGGTGATTCCCTGCCCAAGAATGGCAAGCAGCCTGCCTCCTTTCAATGAGACGCATGTGGGGTGTGAGAGGCTTGGCAGCAGAGAAGAAGCAAGAGGGGCAGCCAGAGAGGGGATTTGCATGCAGCTTGAAGGCCCCAGATCTCCTGCCTCCCAACCAGGGCATGCCGGCTCTGCCCCCCGGGCCCCATTCCCAGGTGGGCACCCAGCTTCAGGATCTGCCCTTTCCCAGCCATGAAACCACACCCAGGCCACACGCGGAGCCCTGCCAAGGGGGAACGTTGCTCCCCGCATGGGCTGGGTGGCACGACTGGCTTAGGGGAGAGAAGGCCCTAGGAGGCCTTCAGGGTGCTGCCCCAGCACAGCAGTGCTCAGGCAAAGGCACTCTGCTTTCTGTAGGCTGGATGCACACTGGAGTTGCTGCTTGAGGCAGAGAGAGCTCCGCAGGGCGAGCCAGGGCTGAAGGCAAAGCAGAGAGGTTTTGGGTGGAGCGATGGCACCATCTGCTGGCTGACCAGCATGGGAGGAGAGGCCTCACTCCAAAGGAGGTCCTGAGGACATTTGCAAGCAGGAGGCCCTCTGGCTGCACAAGCTCGAGAGTCCTGCTGAGGACTTGCCTCTGGCAGCAGAGTGGGTGCCAAGGGCCTGTGGGTGGGAAAGTGCTCGGAAGCCACAGGGGAGGCTTTGGGCCCCCAGTGCTCTCCGACGGAAAACGCTGCAGGCCCCGGCATCCACGAACTCCTCCAAGGCTTTGCAGTGGGAAAGCTGTCCATAGCAGAGGGCTCCCTGCCAGGTGCTGCAGGCCTTTGGGCATGGCTCAGCTGCAGCTTCCTTGCAGGCTGCTGGTCCAGGGGCGTGTGTCCCCTGGGCCAGAGTGCTGGAGGAGGAGCTCCTAGCAAGGGGAGAGCAAGCCCCTTGTTTCCTTGGCCTAGACTGGCCTGGGCACACAGAGGCCTGCCAGCAGTGAAGACAGGGCAGGCAGCAAGGGGGTGTGGCAGGCAGCGAAGAGGTGGCAGGAGTCCTGCTTGCAAGTGGGGTCATGCCTGTCTTGTGCTCAGGCCCCAGTGGCCACGTGCACACACAGCCTCCGGACCTGCAGCTTCCCAGCAGTGCAGGAGACACCCAGGCAACCCCCTGGGGCCTACTCGAAGGAACTGTGCTCTGTCGAGGCCCTGCTGGCTGGCAGGGGCCTAGGCCAGCCCGGGCCCTCGGGAGGCCTGGCTGAGCCTGGGCTGGGGCCCGCCCTAGCAGTGCCCAGGCCAAGCCTGGGACTGGAGGCCAGGCTCCAGGCTCATTCCAGCTTGAGCCTGGTGCACAGAGCCTTCAGCTCGGACTTGCAGGGGGACTGCTCAGCACAGTGGCTTTGGCCTGCCATCCACGTTCCTCACTCGGGCCCTTCTGCCTGTCAGAGCCCCACTCCCTCGAAGTGTGTTCCTGAGGCAGTTGGACAGTTGGGGAAGTGGAGGCTCTCCCAGCACGGGAGGCCTGCCTAGAGCATGGCTCTGGGTCCAAAGAGGACTCCCTGCACCTCAGGCACTGGCGAGAGCTTTTGTGCACACAGGAGACCCTTGGCACACACAGTGTTTCCCCACGGAAAGCAGTGTGAGAACGAGCCCCTGCCAGGGAAGCACGGCCCTCTCCCACAGAAGCCCTCCATGCGACAGGCTGCCATGGACTCGGCTCCAGGCCTTTGTGGCTGGAGAGACGGCAGCTCCTCTGGAGGCTCTGGGTCCGTGTGCACTCCCCTTCGGGTAAACGAGGCTCCTGGGGTCATTCCCTGCCCAAGAATGGCAAGCAGCCTGCCTCCTTTCAATGAGACGCACGTGGGGTGTGAGAGGCTTGGCAGCAGAGAAGAAGCAAGAGGGGCAGCCAGAGAGGGGATTTGCATGCAGCTTGAAGGCCCCAGATCTCCTGCCTCCCAACCAGGGCATGCCGGCTCTGCCCCCCGGGCCCCATTCCCAGGTGGGCACCCAGCTTCAGGATCTGCCCTTTCCCAGCCATGAAACCACACCCAGGCCACACGCGGAGCCCTGCCAAGGGGGAACGTTGCTCCCCGCATGGGCTGGGTGGCACGACTGGCTTAGGGGAGAGAAGGCCCTAGGAGGCCTTCAGGGTGCTGCCCCAGCACAGCAGTGCTCAGGCAAAGGCACTCTGCTTTCTGTAGGCTGGATGCACACTGGAGTTGCTGCTTGAGGCAGAGAGAGCTCCGCAGGGCGAGCCAGGGCTGAAGGCAAAGCAGAGAGGTTTTGGGTGGAGCGATGGCACCATCTGCTGGCTGACCAGCATGGGAGGAGAGGCCTCACTCCAAAGGAGGTCCTGAGGACATTTGCAAGCAGGAGGCACTCTGGCTGCACAAGCTCGAGAGTCCTGCTGAGGACTTGCCTCTGGCAGCAGAGTGGGTGCCAAGGGCCTGTGGGTGGGAAAGTGCTCGGAAGCCACAGGGGAGGCTTTGGGCCCCCAGTGCTCTCCGACGGAAAACGCTGCAGGCCCCGGCATCCACGAACTCCTCCAAGGCTTTGCAGTGGGAAAGCTGTCCATAGCAGAGGGCTCCCTGCCAGGTGCTGCAGGCCTTTGGGCATGGCTCAGCTGCAGCTTCCTTGCAGGCTGCTGGTCCAGGGGCGTGTGTCCCCTGGGCCAGAGTGCTGGAGGAGGAGCTCCTAGCAAGGGGAGAGCAAGCCCCTTGTTTCCTTGGCCTAGACTGGCCTGGGCACACAGAGGCCTGCCAGCAGTGAAGACAGGGCAGGCAGCAAGGGGGTGTGGCAGGCAGCGAAGAGGTGGCAGGAGTCCTGCTTGCAAGTGGGGTCATGCCTGTCTTGTGCTCAGGCCCCAGTGGCCACGTGCACACACAGCCTCCGGACCTGCAGCTTCCCAGCAGTGCAGGAGACACCCAGGCAACCCCCTGGGGCCTACTCGAAGGAACTGTGCTCTGTCGAGGCCCTGCTGGCTGGCAGGGGCCTAGGCCAGCCCGGGCCCTCGGGAGGCCTGGCTGAGCCTGGGCTGGGGCCCGCCCTAGCAGTGCCCAGGCCAAGCCTGGGACTGGAGGCCAGGCTCCAGGCTCATTCCAGCTTGAGCCTGGTGCACAGAGCCTTCAGCTCGGACTTGCAGGGGGACTGCTCAGCACAGTGGCTTTGGCCTGCCATCCACGTTCCTCACTTGGGCCCTTCTGCCTGTCAGAGCCCCACTCCCTCGAAGTGTGTTCCTGAGGCAGTTGGACAGTTGGGGAAGTGGAGGCTCTCCCAGCACGGGAGGCCTGCCTAGAGCATGGCTCTGGGTCCAAAGAGGACTCCCTGCACCTCAGGCCCTGGCGAGAGCTTTTGTGCACACAGGAGACCCTTGGCACACACAGTGTTTCCCCACGGAAAGCAGTGTGAGAACGAGCCCCTGCCAGGGAAGCACGGCCCTCTCCCACAGAAGCCCTCCATGCGACAGGCTGCCATGGACTCGGCTCCAGGCCTTTGTGGCTGGAGAGACGGCAGCTCCTCTGGAGGCTCTGGGTCCGTGTGCACTCCCCTTCGGGTAAACGAGGCTCCTGGGGTGATTCCCTGCCCAAGAATGGCAAGCAGCCTGCCTCCTTCCAATGAGACGCACGTGGGGTGTGAGAGGCTTGGCAGCAGAGAAGAAGCAAGAGGGGCAGCCAGAGAGGCGATTTGCATGCAGCTTGAAGGCCCCAGATCTCCTGCCTCCCAACCAGGGCATGCCGGCTCTGCCCCCCGGGCCCCATTCCCAGGTGGGCACCCAGCTTCAGGATCTGCCCTTTCCCAGCCATGGAACCACACCCAGGCCACACGCGGAGCCCTGCCAAGGGGGAACGTTGCTCCCCGCATGGGCTGGGTGGCACGACTGGCTTAGGGGAGAGAAGGCCCTAGGAGGCCTTCAGGGTGCTGCCCCAGCACAGCAGTGCTCAGGCAAAGGCACTCTGCTTTCTGTAGGCTGGATGCACACTGGAGTTGCTGCTTGAGGCAGAGAGAGCTCCGCAGGGCGAGCCAGGGCTGAAGGCAAAGCAGAGAGGTTTTGGGTGGAGCGATGGCACCATCTGCTGGCTGACCAGCATGGGAGGAGAGGCCTCACTCCAAAGGAGGTCCTGAGGACATTTGCAAGCAGGAGGCACTCTGGCTGCACAAGCTCGAGAGTCCTGCTGAGGACTTGCCTCTGGCAGCAGAGTGGGTGCCAAGGGCCTGTGGGTGGGAAAGTGCTCGGAAGCCACAGGGGAGGCTTTGGGCCCCCAGTGCTCTCCGACGGAAAACGCTGCAGGCCCCGGCATCCACGAACTCCTCCAGGCTTTGCAGTGGGAAAGCTGTCCATAGCAGAGGGCTCCCTGCCAGGTGCTGCAGGCCTTTGGGCATGGCTCAGCTGCAGCTTCCTTGCAGGCTGCTGGTCCAGGGGCGTGTGTCCCCTGGGCCAGAGTGCTGGAGGAGGAGCTCCTAGCAAGGGCAGAGCAAGCCCCTTGTTTCCTTGGCCTAGACTGGCCTGGGCACACAGAGGCCTGCCAGCAGTGAAGACAGGGCAGGCAGCAAGGGGGTGTGGCAGGCAGCGAAGAGGTGGCAGGAGTCCTGCTTGCAAGTGGGGTCATGCCTGTCTTGTGCTCAGGCCCCAGTGGCCACGTGCACACACAGCCTCCGGACCTGCAGCTTCCCAGCAGTGCAGGAGACACCCAGGCAACCCCCTGGGGCCTACTCGAATGAACTGTGCTCTGTCGAGGCCCTGCTGGCTGGCAGGGGCCTAGGCCAGCCCGGGCCCTCGGGAGGCCTGGCTGAGCCTGGGCTGGGGCCCGCCCTAGCAGTGCCCAGGCCAAGCCTGGGACTGGAGGCCAGGCTCCAGGCTCATTCCAGCTTGAGCCTGGTGCACAGAGCCTTCAGCTCGGACTTGCAGGGGGACTGCTCAGCACAGTGGCTTTGGCCTGCCATCCACGTTCCTCACTCGGGCCCTTCTGCCTGTCAGAGCCCCACTCCCTCGAAGTGTGTTCCTGAGGCAGTTGGACAGTTGGGGAAGTGGAGGCTCTCCCAGCACGGGAGGCCTGCCTAGAGCATGGCTCTGGGTCCAAAGAGGACTCCCTGCACCTCAGGCACTGGTGAGAGCTTTTGTGCACACAGGAGACCCTTGGCACACACAGTGTTTCCCCACGGAAAGCAGTGTGAGAACGAGCCCCTGCCAGGGAAGCACGGCCCTCTCCCACAGAAGCCCTCCATGCGACAGGCTGCCATGGACTCGGCTCCAGGCCTTTGTGGCTGGAGAGACGGCAGCTCTTCTGGAGGCTCTGGGTCCGTGTGCACTCCCCTTCGGGTAAACGAGGCTCCTGGGGTGATTCCCTGCCCAAGAATGGCAAGCAGCCTGCCTCCTTTCAATGAGACGCATGTGGGGTGTGAGAGGCTTGGCAGCAGAGAAGAAGCAAGAGGGGCAGCCAGAGAGGGGATTTGCATGCAGCTTGAAGGCCCCAGATCTCCTGCCTCCCAACCAGGGCATGCCGGCTCTGCCCCCCGGGCCCCATTCCCAGGTGGGCACCCAGCTTCAGGATCTGCCCTTTCCCAGCCATGAAACCACACCCAGGCCACACGCGGAGCCCTGCCAAGGGGGAACGTTGCTCCCCGCATGGGCTGGGTGGCACGACTGGCTTAGGGGAGAGAAGGCCCTAGGAGGCCTTCAGGGTGCTGCCCCAGCACAGCAGTGCTCAGGCAAAGGCACTCTGCTTTCTGTAGGCTGGATGCACACTGGAGTTGCTGCTTGAGGCAGAGAGAGCTCCGCAGGGCGAGCCAGGGCTGAAGGCAAAGCAGAGAGGTTTTGGGTGGAGCGATGGCACCATCTGCTGGCTGACCAGCATGGGAGGAGAGGCCTCACTCCAAAGGAGGTCCTGAGGACATTTGCAAGCAGGAGGCCCTCTGGCTGCACAAGCTCGAGAGTCCTGCTGAGGACTTGCCTCTGGCAGCAGAGTGGGTGCCAAGGGCCTGTGGGTGGGAAAGTGCTCGGAAGCCACAGGGGAGGCTTTGGGCCCCCAGTGCTCTCCGACGGAAAACGCTGCAGGCCCCGGCATCCACGAACTCCTCCAAGGCTTTGCAGTGGGAAAGCTGTCCATAGCAGAGGGCTCCCTGCCAGGTGCTGCAGGCCTTTGGGCATGGCTCAGCTGCAGCTTCCTTGCAGGCTGCTGGTCCAGGGGCGTGTGTCCCCTGGGCCAGAGTGCTGGAGGAGGAGCTCCTAGCAAGGGGAGAGCAAGCCCCTTGTTTCCTTGGCCTAGACTGGCCTGGGCACACAGAGGCCTGCCAGCAGTGAAGACAGGGCAGGCAGCAAGGGGGTGTGGCAGGCAGCGAAGAGGTGGCAGGAGTCCTGCTTGCAAGTGGGGTCATGCCTGTCTTGTGCTCAGGCCCCAGTGGCCACGTGCACACACAGCCTCCGGACCTGCAGCTTCCCAGCAGTGCAGGAGACACCCAGGCAACCCCCTGGGGCCTACTCGAAGGAACTGTGCTCTGTCGAGGCCCTGCTGGCTGGCAGGGGCCTAGGCCAGCCCGGGCCCTCGGGAGGCCTGGCTGAGCCTGGGCTGGGGCCCGCCCTAGCAGTGCCCAGGCCAAGCCTGGGACTGGAGGCCAGGCTCCAGGCTCATTCCAGCTTGAGCCTGGTGCACAGAGCCTTCAGCTCGGACTTGCAGGGGGACTGCTCAGCACAGTGGCTTTGGCCTGCCATCCACGTTCCTCACTCGGGCCCTTCTGCCTGTCAGAGCCCCACTCCCTCGAAGTGTGTTCCTGAGGCAGTTGGACAGTTGGGGAAGTGGAGGCTCTCCCAGCACGGGAGGCCTGCCTAGAGCATGGCTCTGGGTCCAAAGAGGACTCCCTGCACCTCAGGCACTGGCGAGAGCTTTTGTGCACACAGGAGACCCTTGGCACACACAGTGTTTCCCCACGGAAAGCAGTGTGAGGACGAGCCCCTGCCAGGGAAGCACGGCCCTCTCCCACAGAAGCCCTCCATGCGACAGGCTGCCATGGACTCGGCTCCAGGCCTTTGTGGCTGGAGAGACGGCAGCTCCTCTGGAGGCTCTGGGTCCGTGTGCACTCCCCTTCGGGTAAACGAGGCTCCTGGGGTGATTCCCTGCCCAAGAATGGCAAGCAGCCTGCCTCCTTTCAATGAGACGCACGTGGGGTGTGAGAGGCTTGGCAGCAGAGAAGAAGCAAGAGGGGCAGCCAGAGAGGGGATTTGCATGCAGCTTGAAGGCCCCAGATCTCCTGCCTCCCAACCAGGGCATGCCGGCTCTGCCCCCCGGGCCCCATTCCCAGGTGGGCACCCAGCTTCAGGATCTGCCCTTTCCCAGCCATGAAACCACACCCAGGCCACACGCGGAGCCCTGCCAAGGGGGAACGTTGCTCCCCGCATGGGCTGGGTGGCACGACTGGCTTAGGGGAGAGAAGGCCCTAGGAGGCCTTCAGGGTGCTGCCCCAGCACAGCAGTGCTCAGGCAAAGGCACTCTGCTTTCTGTAGGCTGGATGCACACTGGAGTTGCTGCTTGAGGCAGAGAGAGCTCCGCAGGGCGAGCCAGGGCTGAAGGCAAAGCAGAGAGGTTTTGGGTGGAGCGATGGCACCATCTGCTGGCTGACCAGCATGGGAGGAGAGGCCTCACTCCAAAGGAGGTCCTGAGGACATTTGCAAGCAGGAGGCACTCTGGCTGCACAAGCTCGAGAGTCCTGCTGAGGACTTGCCTCTGGCAGCAGAGTGGGTGCCAAGGGCCTGTGGGTGGGAAAGTGCTCGGAAGCCACAGGGGAGGCTTTGGGCCCCCAGTGCTCTCCGACGGAAAACGCTGCAGGCCCCGGCATCCACGAACTCCTCCAAGGCTTTGCAGTGGGAAAGCTGTCCATAGCAGAGGGCTCCCTGCCAGGTGCTGCAGGCCTTTGGGCATGGCTCAGCTGCAGCTTCCTTGCAGGCTGCTGGTCCAGGGGCGTGTGTCCCCTGGGCCAGAGTGCTGGAGGAGGAGCTCCTAGCAAGGGCAGAGCAAGCCCCTTGTTTCCTTGGCCTAGACTGGCCTGGGCACACAGAGGCCTGCCAGCAGTGAAGACAGGGCAGGCAGCAAGGGGGTGTGGCAGGCAGCGAAGAGGTGGCAGGAGTCCTGCTTGCAAGTGGGGTCATGCCTGTCTTGTGCTCAGGCCCCAGTGGCCACGTGCACACACAGCCTCCGGACCTGCAGCTTCCCAGCAGTGCAGGAGACACCCAGGCAACCCCCTGGGGCCTACTCGAAGGAACTGTGCTCTGTCGAGGCCCTGCTGGCTGGCAGGGGCCTAGGCCAGCCCGGGCCCTCGGGAGGCCTGGCTGAGCCTGGGCTGGGGCCCGCCCTAGCAGTGCCCAGGCCAAGCCTGGGACTGGAGGCCAGGCTCCAGGCTCATTCCAGCTTGAGCCTGGTGCACAGAGCCTTCAGCTCGGACTTGCAGGGGGACTGCTCAGCACAGTGGCTTTGGCCTGCCATCCACGTTCCTCACTCGGGCCCTTCTGCCTGTCAGAGCCCCACTCCCTCGAAGTGTGTTCCTGAGGCAGTTGGACAGTTGGGGAAGTGGAGGCTCTCCCAGCACGGGAGGCCTGCCTAGAGCATGGCTCTGGGTCCAAAGAGGACTCCCTGCACCTCAGGCACTGGCGAGAGCTTTTGTGCACACAGGAGACCCTTGGCACACACAGTGTTTCCCCACGGAAAGCAGTGTGAGGACGAGCCCCTGCCAGGGAAGCACGGCCCTCTCCCACAGAAGCCCTCCATGCGACAGGCTGCCATGGACTCGGCTCCAGGCCTTTGTGGCTGGAGAGACGGCAGCTCCTCTGGAGGCTCTGGGTCCGTGTGCACTCCCCTTCGGGTAAACGAGGCTCCTGGGGTCATTCCCTGCCCAAGAATGGCAAGCAGCCTGCCTCCTTCCAATGAGACGCACGTGGGGTGTGAGAGGCTTGGCAGCAGAGAAGAAGCAAGAGGGGCAGCCAGAGAGGCGATTTGCATGCAGCTTGAAGGCCCCAGATCTCCTGCCTCCCAACCAGGGCATGCCGGCTCTGCCCCCCGGGCCCCATTCCCAGGTGGGCACCCAGCTTCAGGATCTGCCCTTTCCCAGCCATGGAACCACACCCAGGCCACACGCGGAGCCCTGCCAAGGGGGAACGTTGCTCCCCACATGGGCTGGGTGGCACGACTGGCTTAGGGGAGAGAAGGCCCTAGGAGGCCTTCAGGGTGCTGCCCCAGCACAGCAGTGCTCAGGCAAAGGCACTCTGCTTTCTGTAGGCTGGATGCACACTGGAGTTGCTGCTTGAGGCAGAGAGAGCTCCGCAGGGCGAGCCAGGGCTGAAGGCAAAGCAGAGAGGTTTTGGGTGGAGCGATGGCACCAACTGCTGGCTGACCAGCATGGGAGGAGAGGCCTCACTCCAAAGGAGGTCCTGAGGACATTTGCAAGCAGGAGGCACTCTGGCTGCACAAGCTCGAGAGTCCTGCTGAGGACTTGCCTCTGGCAGCAGAGTGGGTGCCAAGGGCCTGTGGGTGGGAAAGTGCTCGGAAGCCACAGGGGAGGCTTTGGGCCCCCAGTGCTCTCCGACGGCAAACGCTGCAGGCCCCGGCATCCACGAACTCCTCCAGGCTTTGCAGTGGGAAAGCTGTCCATAGCAGAGGGCTCCCTGCCAGGTGCTGCAGGCCTTTGGGCATGGCTCAGCTGCAGCTTCCTTGCAGGCTGCTGGTCCAGGGGCGTGTGTCCCCTGGGCCAGAGTGCTGGAGGAGGAGCTCCTAGCAAGGGCAGAGCAAGCCCCTTGTTTCCTTGGCCTAGACTGGCCTGGGCACACAGAGGCCTGCCAGCAGTGAAGACAGGGCAGGCAGCAAGGGGGTGTGGCAGGCAGCGAAGAGGTGGCAGGAGTCCTGCTTGCAAGTGGGGTCATGCCTGTCTTGTGCTCAGGCCCCAGTGGCCACGTGCACACACAGCCTCCGGACCTGCAGCTTCCCAGCAGTGCAGGAGACACCCAGGCAACCCCCTGGGGCCTACTCGAATGAACTGTGCTCTGTCGAGGCCCTGCTGGCTGGCAGGGGCCTAGGCCAGCCCGGGCCCTCGGGAGGCCTGGCTGAGCCTGGGCTGGGGCCCGCCCTAGCAGTGCCCAGGCCAAGCCTGGGACTGGAGGCCAGGCTCCAGGCTCATTCCAGCTTGAGCCTGGTGCACAGAGCCTTCAGCTCGGACTTGCAGGGGGACTGCTCAGCACAGTGGCTTTGGCCTGCCATCCACGTTCCTCACTCGGGCCCTTCTGCCTGTCAGAGCCCCACTCCCTCGAAGTGTGTTCCTGAGGCAGTTGGACAGTTGGGGAAGTGGAGGCTCTCCCAGCACGGGAGGCCTGCCTAGAGCATGGCTCTGGGTCCAAAGAGGACTCCCTGCACCTCAGGCACTGGTGAGAGCTTTTGTGCACACAGGAGACCCTTGGCACACACAGTGTTTCCCCACGGAAAGCAGTGTGAGAACGAGCCCCTGCCAGGGAAGCACGGCCCTCTCCCACAGAAGCCCTCCATGCGACAGGCTGCCATGGACTCGGCTCCAGGCCTTTGTGGCTGGAGAGACGGCAGCTCTTCTGGAGGCTCTGGGTCCGTGTGCACTCCCCTTCGGGTAAACGAGGCTCCTGGGGTGATTCCCTGCCCAAGAATGGCAAGCAGCCTGCCTCCTTTCAATGAGACGCATGTGGGGTGTGAGAGGCTTGGCAGCAGAGAAGAAGCAAGAGGGGCAGCCAGAGAGGGGATTTGCATGCAGCTTGAAGGCCCCAGATCTCCTGCCTCCCAACCAGGGCATGCCGGCTCTGCCCCCCGGGCCCCATTCCCAGGTGGGCACCCAGCTTCAGGATCTGCCCTTTCCCAGCCATGAAACCACACCCAGGCCACACGCGGAGCCCTGCCAAGGGGGAACGTTGCTCCCCGCATGGGCTGGGTGGCACGACTGGCTTAGGGGAGAGAAGGCCCTAGGAGGCCTTCAGGGTGCTGCCCCAGCACAGCAGTGCTCAGGCAAAGGCACTCTGCTTTCTGTAGGCTGGATGCACACTGGAGTTGCTGCTTGAGGCAGAGAGAGCTCCGCAGGGCGAGCCAGGGCTGAAGGCAAAGCAGAGAGGTTTTGGGTGGAGCGATGGCACCATCTGCTGGCTGACCAGCATGGGAGGAGAGGCCTCACTCCAAAGGAGGTCCTGAGGACATTTGCAAGCAGGAGGCACTCTGGCTGCACAAGCTCGAGAGTCCTGCTGAGGACTTGCCTCTGGCAGCAGAGTGGGTGCCAAGGGCCTGTGGGTGGGAAAGTGCTCGGAAGCCACAGGGGAGGCTTTGGGCCCCCAGTGCTCTCCGACGGAAAACGCTGCAGGCCCCGGCATCCACGAACTCCTCCAAGGCTTTGCAGTGGGAAAGCTGTCCATAGCAGAGGGCTCCCTGCCAGGTGCTGCAGGCCTTTGGGCATGGCTCAGCTGCAGCTTCCTTGCAGGCTGCTGGTCCAGGGGCGTGTGTCCCCTGGGCCAGAGTGCTGGAGGAGGAGCTCCTAGCAAGGGGAGAGCAAGCCCCTTGTTTCCTTGGCCTAGACTGGCCTGGGCACACAGAGGCCTGCCAGCAGTGAAGACAGGGCAGGCAGCAAGGGGGTGTGGCAGGCAGCGAAGAGGTGGCAGGAGTCCTGCTTGCAAGTGGGGTCATGCCTGTCTTGTGCTCAGGCCCCAGTGGCCACGTGCACACACAGCCTCCGGACCTGCAGCTTCCCAGCAGTGCAGGAGACACCCAGGCAACCCCCTGGGGCCTACTCGAAGGAACTGTGCTCTGTCGAGTCCCTGCTGGCTGGCAGGGGCCTAGGCCAGCCCGGGCCCTCGGGAGGCCTGGCTGAGCCTGGGCTGGGGCCCGCCCTAGCAGTGCCCAGGCCAAGCCTGGGACTGGAGGCCAGGCTCCAGGCTCATTCCAGCTTGAGCCTGGTGCACAGAGCCTTCAGCTCGGACTTGCAGGGGGACTGCTCAGCACAGTGGCTTTGGCCTGCCATCCACGTTCCTCACTCGGGCCCTTCTGCCTGTCAGAGCCCCACTCCCTCGAAGTGTGTTCCTGAGGCAGTTGGACAGTTGGGGAAGTGGAGGCTCTCCCAGCACGGGAGGCCTGCCTAGAGCATGGCTCTGGGTCCAAAGAGGACTCCCTGCACCTCAGGCCCTGGCGAGAGCTTTTGTGCACACAGGAGACCCTTGGCACACACAGTGTTTCCCCACGGAAAGCAGTGTGAGAACGAGCCCCTGCCAGGGAAGCACGGCCCTCTCCCACAGAAGCCCTCCATGCGACAGGCTGCCATGGACTCGGCTCCAGGCCTTTGTGGCTGGAGAGACGGCAGCTCCTCTGGAGGCTCTGGGTCCGTGTGCACTCCCCTTCGGGTAAACGAGGCTCCTGGGGTCATTCCCTGCCCAAGAATGGCAAGCAGCCTGCCTCCTTCCAATGAGACGCACGTGGGGTGTGAGAGGCTTGGCAGCAGAGAAGAAGCAAGAGGGGCAGCCAGAGAGGCGATTTGCATGCAGCTTGAAGGCCCCAGATCTCCTGCCTCCCAACCAGGGCATGCCGGCTCTGCCCCCCGGGCCCCATTCCCAGGTGGGCACCCAGCTTCAGGATCTGCCCTTTCCCAGCCATGGAACCACACCCAGGCCACACGCGGAGCCCTGCCAAGGGGGAACGTTGCTCCCCGCATGGGCTGGGTGGCACGACTGGCTTAGGGGAGAGAAGGCCCTAGGAGGCCTTCAGGGTGCTGCCCCAGCACAGCAGTGCTCAGGCAAAGGCACTCTGCTTTCTGTAGGCTGGATGCACACTGGAGTTGCTGCTTGAGGCAGAGAGAGCTCCGCAGGGCGAGCCAGGGCTGAAGGCAAAGCAGAGAGGTTTTGGGTGGAGCGATGGCACCATCTGCTGGCTGACCAGCATGGGAGGAGAGGCCTCACTCCAAAGGAGGTCCTGAGGACATTTGCAAGCAGGAGGCACTCTGGCTGCACAAGCTCGAGAGTCCTGCTGAGGACTTGCCTCTGGCAGCAGAGTGGGTGCCAAGGGCCTGTGGGTGGGAAAGTGCTCGGAAGCCACAGGGGAGGCTTTGGGCCCCCAGTGCTCTCCGACGGAAAACGCTGCAGGCCCCGGCATCCACGAACTCCTCCAGGCTTTGCAGTGGGAAAGCTGTCCATAGCAGAGGGCTCCCTGCCAGGTGCTGCAGGCCTTTGGGCATGGCTCAGCTGCAGCTTCCTTGCAGGCTGCTGGTCCAGGGGCGTGTGTCCCCTGGGCCAGAGTGCTGGAGGAGGAGCTCCTAGCAAGGGCAGAGCAAGCCCCTTGTTTCCTTGGCCTAGACTGGCCTGGGCACACAGAGGCCTGCCAGCAGTGAAGACAGGGCAGGCAGCAAGGGGGTGTGGCAGGCAGCGAAGAGGTGGCAGGAGTCCTGCTTGCAAGTGGGGTCATGCCTGTCTTGTGCTCAGGCCCCAGTGGCCACGTGCACACACAGCCTCCGGACCTGCAGCTTCCCAGCAGTGCAGGAGACACCCAGGCAACCCCCTGGGGCCTACTCGAAGGAACTGTGCTCTGTCGAGGCCCTGCTGGCTGGCAGGGGCCTAGGCCAGCCCGGGCCCTCGGGAGGCCTGGCTGAGCCTGGGCTGGGGCCCGCCCTAGCAGTGCCCAGGCCAAGCCTGGGACTGGAGGCCAGGCTCCAGGCTCATTCCAGCTTGAGCCTGGTGCACAGAGCCTTCAGCTCGGACTTGCAGGGGGACTGCTCAGCACAGTGGCTTTGGCCTGCCATCCACGTTCCTCACTCGGGCCCTTCTGCCTGTCAGAGCCCCACTCCCTCGAAGTGTGTTCCTGAGGCAGTTGGACAGTTGGGGAAGTGGAGGCTCTCCCAGCACGGGAGGCCTGCCTAGAGCATGGCTCTGGGTCCAAAGAGGACTCCCTGCACCTCAGGCACTGGTGAGAGCTTTTGTGCACACAGGAGACCCTTGGCACACACAGTGTTTCCCCACGGAAAGCAGTGTGAGAACGAGCCCCTGCCAGGGAAGCACGGCCCTCTCCCACAGAAGCCCTCCATGCGACAGGCTGCCATGGACTCGGCTCCAGGCCTTTGTGGCTGGAGAGACGGCAGCTCTTCTGGAGGCTCTGGGTCCGTGTGCACTCCCCTTCGGGTAAACGAGGCTCCTGGGGTGATTCCCTGCCCAAGAATGGCAAGCAGCCTGCCTCCTTTCAATGAGACGCATGTGGGGTGTGAGAGGCTTGGCAGCAGAGAAGAAGCAAGAGGGGCAGCCAGAGAGGGGATTTGCATGCAGCTTGAAGGCCCCAGATCTCCTGCCTCCCAACCAGGGCATGCCGGCTCTGCCCCCCGGGCCCCATTCCCAGGTGGGCACCCAGCTTCAGGATCTGCCCTTTCCCAGCCATGAAACCACACCCAGGCCACACGCGGAGCCCTGCCAAGGGGGAACGTTGCTCCCCGCATGGGCTGGGTGGCACGACTGGCTTAGGGGAGAGAAGGCCCTAGGAGGCCTTCAGGGTGCTGCCCCAGCACAGCAGTGCTCAGGCAAAGGCACTCTGCTTTCTGTAGGCTGGATGCACACTGGAGTTGCTGCTTGAGGCAGAGAGAGCTCCGCAGGGCGAGCCAGGGCTGAAGGCAAAGCAGAGAGGTTTTGGGTGGAGCGATGGCACCATCTGCTGGCTGACCAGCATGGGAGGAGAGGCCTCACTCCAAAGGAGGTCCTGAGGACATTTGCAAGCAGGAGGCCCTCTGGCTGCACAAGCTCGAGAGTCCTGCTGAGGACTTGCCTCTGGCAGCAGAGTGGGTGCCAAGGGCCTGTGGGTGGGAAAGTGCTCGGAAGCCACAGGGGAGGCTTTGGGCCCCCAGTGCTCTCCGACGGAAAACGCTGCAGGCCCCGGCATCCACGAACTCCTCCAAGGCTTTGCAGTGGGAAAGCTGTCCATAGCAGAGGGCTCCCTGCCAGGTGCTGCAGGCCTTTGGGCATGGCTCAGCTGCAGCTTCCTTGCAGGCTGCTGGTCCAGGGGCGTGTGTCCCCTGGGCCAGAGTGCTGGAGGAGGAGCTCCTAGCAAGGGCAGAGCAAGCCCCTTGTTTCCTTGGCCTAGACTGGCCTGGGCACACAGAGGCCTGCCAGCAGTGAAGACAGGGCAGGCAGCAAGGGGGTGTGGCAGGCAGCGAAGAGGTGGCAGGAGTCCTGCTTGCAAGTGGGGTCATGCCTGTCTTGTGCTCAGGCCCCAGTGGCCACGTGCACACACAGCCTCCGGACCTGCAGCTTCCCAGCAGTGCAGGAGACACCCAGGCAACCCCCTGGGGCCTACTCGAAGGAACTGTGCTCTGTCGAGGCCCTGCTGGCTGGCAGGGGCCTAGGCCAGCCCGGGCCCTCGGGAGGCCTGGCTGAGCCTGGGCTGGGGCCCGCCCTAGCAGTGCCCAGGCCAAGCCTGGGACTGGAGGCCAGGCTCCAGGCTCATTCCAGCTTGAGCCTGGTGCACAGAGCCTTCAGCTCGGACTTGCAGGGGGACTGCTCAGCACAGTGGCTTTGGCCTGCCATCCACGTTCCTCACTCGGGCCCTTCTGCCTGTCAGAGCCCCACTCCCTCGAAGTGTGTTCCTGAGGCAGTTGGACAGTTGGGGAAGTGGAGGCTCTCCCAGCACGGGAGGCCTGCCTAGAGCATGGCTCTGGGTCCAAAGAGGACTCCCTGCACCTCAGGCACTGGCGAGAGCTTTTGTGCACACAGGAGACCCTTGGCACACACAGTGTTTCCCCACGGAAAGCAGTGTGAGGACGAGCCCCTGCCAGGGAAGCACGGCCCTCTCCCACAGAAGCCCTCCATGCGACAGGCTGCCATGGACTCGGCTCCAGGCCTTTGTGGCTGGAGAGACGGCAGCTCCTCTGGAGGCTCTGGGTCCGTGTGCACTCCCCTTCGGGTAAACGAGGCTCCTGGGGTGATTCCCTGCCCAAGAATGGCAAGCAGCCTGCCTCCTTTCAATGAGACGCACGTGGGGTGTGAGAGGCTTGGCAGCAGAGAAGAAGCAAGAGGGGCAGCCAGAGAGGGGATTTGCATGCAGCTTGAAGGCCCCAGATCTCCTGCCTCCCAACCAGGGCATGCCGGCTCTGCCCCCCGGGCCCCATTCCCAGGTGGGCACCCAGCTTCAGGATCTGCCCTTTCCCAGCCATGAAACCACACCCAGGCCACACGCGGAGCCCTGCCAAGGGGGAACGTTGCTCCCCGCATGGGCTGGGTGGCACGACTGGCTTAGGGGAGAGAAGGCCCTAGGAGGCCTTCAGGGTGCTGCCCCAGCACAGCAGTGCTCAGGCAAAGGCACTCTGCTTTCTGTAGGCTGGATGCACACTGGAGTTGCTGCTTGAGGCAGAGAGAGCTCCGCAGGGCGAGCCAGGGCTGAAGGCAAAGCAGAGAGGTTTTGGGTGGAGCGATGGCACCAACTGCTGGCTGACCAGCATGGGAGGAGAGGCCTCACTCCAAAGGAGGTCCTGAGGACATTTGCAAGCAGGAGGCACTCTGGCTGCACAAGCTCGAGAGTCCTGCTGAGGACTTGCCTCTGGCAGCAGAGTGGGTGCCAAGGGCCTGTGGGTGGGAAAGTGCTCGGAAGCCACAGGGGAGGCTTTGGGCCCCCAGTGCTCTCCGACGGAAAACGCTGCAGGCCCCGGCATCCACGAACTCCTCCAGGCTTTGCAGTGGGAAAGCTGTCCATAGCAGAGGGCTCCCTGCCAGGTGCTGCAGGCCTTTGGGCATGGCTCAGCTGCAGCTTCCTTGCAGGCTGCTGGTCCAGGGGCGTGTGTCCCCTGGGCCAGAGTGCTGGAGGAGGAGCTCCTAGCAAGGGCAGAGCAAGCCCCTTGTTTCCTTGGCCTAGACTGGCCTGGGCACACAGAGGCCTGCCAGCAGTGAAGACAGGGCAGGCAGCAAGGGGGTGTGGCAGGCAGCGAAGAGGTGGCAGGAGTCCTGCTTGCAAGTGGGGTCATGCCTGTCTTGTGCTCAGGCCCCAGTGGCCACGTGCACACACAGCCTCCGGACCTGCAGCTTCCCAGCAGTGCAGGAGACACCCAGGCAACCCCCTGGGGCCTACTCGAATGAACTGTGCTCTGTCGAGGCCCTGCTGGCTGGCAGGGGCCTAGGCCAGCCCGGGCCCTCGGGAGGCCTGGCTGAGCCTGGGCTGGGGCCCGCCCTAGCAGTGCCCAGGCCAAGCCTGGGACTGGAGGCCAGGCTCCAGGCTCATTCCAGCTTGAGCCTGGTGCACAGAGCCTTCAGCTCGGACTTGCAGGGGGACTGCTCAGCACAGTGGCTTTGGCCTGCCATCCACGTTCCTCACTCGGGCCCTTCTGCCTGTCAGAGCCCCACTCCCTCGAAGTGTGTTCCTGAGGCAGTTGGACAGTTGGGGAAGTGGAGGCTCTCCCAGCACGGGAGGCCTGCCTAGAGCATGGCTCTGGGTCCAAAGAGGACTCCCTGCACCTCAGGCACTGGTGAGAGCTTTTGTGCACACAGGAGACCCTTGGCACACACAGTGTTTCCCCACGGAAAGCAGTGTGAGAACGAGCCCCTGCCAGGGAAGCACGGCCCTCTCCCACAGAAGCCCTCCATGCGACAGGCTGCCATGGACTCGGCTCCAGGCCTTTGTGGCTGGAGAGACGGCAGCTCCTCTGGAGGCTCTGGGTCCGTGTGCACTCCCCTTCGGGTAAACGAGGCTCCTGGGGTGATTCCCTGCCCAAGAATGGCAAGCAGCCTGCCTCCTTTCAATGAGACGCACGTGGGGTGTGAGAGGCTTGGCAGCAGAGAAGAAGCAAGAGGGGCAGCCAGAGAGGGGATTTGCATGCAGCTTGAAGGCCCCAGATCTCCTGCCTCCCAACCAGGGCATGCCGGCTCTGCCCCCCGGGCCCCATTCCCAGGTGGGCACCCAGCTTCAGGATCTGCCCTTTCCCAGCCATGAAACCACACCCAGGCCACACGCGGAGCCCTGCCAAGGGGGAACGTTGCTCCCCGCATGGGCTGGGTGGCACGACTGGCTTAGGGGAGAGAAGGCCCTAGGAGGCCTTCAGGGTGCTGCCCCAGCACAGCAGTGCTCAGGCAAAGGCACTCTGCTTTCTGTAGGCTGGATGCACACTGGAGTTGCTGCTTGAGGCAGAGAGAGCTCCGCAGGGCGAGCCAGGGCTGAAGGCAAAGCAGAGAGGTTTTGGGTGGAGCGATGGCACCATCTGCTGGCTGACCAGCATGGGAGGAGAGGCCTCACTCCAAAGGAGGTCCTGAGGACATTTGCAAGCAGGAGGCCCTCTGGCTGCACAAGCTCGAGAGTCCTGCTGAGGACTTGCCTCTGGCAGCAGAGTGGGTGCCAAGGGCCTGTGGGTGGGAAAGTGCTCGGAAGCCACAGGGGAGGCTTTGGGCCCCCAGTGCTCTCCGACGGAAAACGCTGCAGGCCCCGGCATCCACGAACTCCTCCAAGGCTTTGCAGTGGGAAAGCTGTCCATAGCAGAGGGCTCCCTGCCAGGTGCTGCAGGCCTTTGGGCATGGCTCAGCTGCAGCTTCCTTGCAGGCTGCTGGTCCAGGGGCGTGTGTCCCCTGGGCCAGAGTGCTGGAGGAGGAGCTCCTAGCAAGGGGAGAGCAAGCCCCTTGTTTCCTTGGCCTAGACTGGCCTGGGCACACAGAGGCCTGCCAGCAGTGAAGACAGGGCAGGCAGCAAGGGGGTGTGGCAGGCAGCGAAGAGGTGGCAGGAGTCCTGCTTGCAAGTGGGGTCATGCCTGTCTTGTGCTCAGGCCCCAGTGGCCACGTGCACACACAGCCTCCGGACCTGCAGCTTCCCAGCAGTGCAGGAGCCACCCAGGCAACCCCCTGGGGCCTACTCGAAGGAACTGTGCTCTGTCGAGGCCCTGCTGGCTGGCAGGGGCCTAGGCCAGCCCGGGCCCTCGGGAGGCCTGGCTGAGCCTGGGCTGGGGCCCGCCCTAGCAGTGCCCAGGCCAAGCCTGGGACTGGAGGCCAGGCTCCAGGCTCATTCCAGCTTGAGCCTGGTGCACAGAGCCTTCAGCTCGGACTTGCAGGGGGACTGCTCAGCACAGTGGCTTTGGCCTGCCATCCACGTTCCTCACTCGGGCCCTTCTGCCTGTCAGAGCCCCACTCCCTCGAAGTGTGTTCCTGAGGCAGTTGGACAGTTGGGGAAGTGGAGGCTCTCCCAGCACGGGAGGCCTGCCTAGAGCATGGCTCTGGGTCCAAAGAGGACTCCCTGCACCTCAGGCACTGGCGAGAGCTTTTGTGCACACAGGAGACCCTTGGCACACACAGTGTTTCCCCACGGAAAGCAGTGTGAGGACGAGCCCCTGCCAGGGAAGCACGGCCCTCTCCCACAGAAGCCCTCCATGCGACAGGCTGCCATGGACTCGGCTCCAGGCCTTTGTGGCTGGAGAGACGGCAGCTCCTCTGGAGGCTCTGGGTCCGTGTGCACTCCCCTTCGGGTAAACGAGGCTCCTGGGGTGATTCCCTGCCCAAGAATGGCAAGCAGCCTGCCTCCTTCCAATGAGACGCACGTGGGGTGTGAGAGGCTTGGCAGCAGAGAAGAAGCAAGAGGGGCAGCCAGAGAGGCGATTTGCATGCAGCTTGAAGGCCCCAGATCTCCTGCCTCCCAACCAGGGCATGCCGGCTCTGCCCCCCGGGCCCCATTCCCAGGTGGGCACCCAGCTTCAGGATCTGCCCTTTCCCAGCCATGGAACCACACCCAGGCCACACGCGGAGCCCTGCCAAGGGGGAACGTTGCTCCCCGCATGGGCTGGGTGGCACGACTGGCTTAGGGGAGAGAAGGCCCTAGGAGGCCTTCAGGGTGCTGCCCCAGCACAGCAGTGCTCAGGCAAAGGCACTCTGCTTTCTGTAGGCTGGATGCACACTGGAGTTGCTGCTTGAGGCAGAGAGAGCTCCGCAGGGCGAGCCAGGGCTGAAGGCAAAGCAGAGAGGTTTTGGGTGGAGCGATGGCACCAACTGCTGGCTGACCAGCATGGGAGGAGAGGCCTCACTCCAAAGGAGGTCCTGAGGACATTTGCAAGCAGGAGGCACTCTGGCTGCACAAGCTCGAGAGTCCTGCTGAGGACTTGCCTCTGGCAGCAGAGTGGGTGCCAAGGGCCTGTGGGTGGGAAAGTGCTCGGAAGCCACAGGGGAGGCTTTGGGCCCCCAGTGCTCTCCGACGGAAAACGCTGCAGGCCCCGGCATCCACGAACTCCTCCAGGCTTTGCAGTGGGAAAGCTGTCCATAGCAGAGGGCTCCCTGCCAGGTGCTGCAGGCCTTTGGGCATGGCTCAGCTGCAGCTTCCTTGCAGGCTGCTGGTCCAGGGGCGTGTGTCCCCTGGGCCAGAGTGCTGGAGGAGGAGCTCCTAGCAAGGGCAGAGCAAGCCCCTTGTTTCCTTGGCCTAGACTGGCCTGGGCACACAGAGGCCTGCCAGCAGTGAAGACAGGGCAGGCAGCAAGGGGGTGTGGCAGGCAGCGAAGAGGTGGCAGGAGTCCTGCTTGCAAGTGGGGTCATGCCTGTCTTGTGCTCAGGCCCCAGTGGCCACGTGCACACACAGCCTCCAGACCTGCAGCTTCCCAGCAGTGCAGGAGACACCCAGGCAACCCCCTGGGGCCTACTCGAAGGAACTGTGCTCTGTCGAGGCCCTGCTGGCTGGCAGGGGCCTAGGCCAGCCCGGGCCCTCGGGAGGCCTGGCTGAGCCTGGGCTGGGGCCCGCCCTAGCAGTGCCCAGGCCAAGCCTGGGACTGGAGGCCAGGCTCCAGGCTCATTCCAGCTTGAGCCTGGTGCACAGAGCCTTCAGCTCGGACTTGCAGGGGGACTGCTCAGCACAGTGGCTTTGGCCTGCCATCCACGTTCCTCACTCGGGCCCTTCTGCCTGTCAGAGCCCCACTCCCTCGAAGTGTGTTCCTGAGGCAGTTGGACAGTTGGGGAAGTGGAGGCTCTCCCAGCACGGGAGGCCTGCCTAGAGCATGGCTCTGGGTCCAAAGAGGACTCCCTGCACCTCAGGCACTGGTGAGAGCTTTTGTGCACACAGGAGACCCTTGGCACACACAGTGTTTCCCCACGGAAAGCAGTGTGAGAAGGAGCCCCTGCCAGGGAAGCACGGCCCTCTCCCACAGAAGCCCTCCATGCGACAGGCTGCCATGGACTCGGCTCCAGGCCTTTGTGGCTGGAGAGACGGCAGCTCTTCTGGAGGCTCTGGGTCCGTGTGCACTCCCCTTCGGGTAAACGAGGCTCCTGGGGTGATTCCCTGCCCAAGAATGGCAAGCAGCCTGCCTCCTTTCAATGAGACGCATGTGGGGTGTGAGAGGCTTGGCAGCAGAGAAGAAGCAAGAGGGGCAGCCAGAGAGGGGATTTGCATGCAGCTTGAAGGCCCCAGATCTCCTGCCTCCCAACCAGGGCATGCCGGCTCTGCCCCCCGGGCCCCATTCCCAGGTGGGCACCCAGCTTCAGGATCTGCCCTTTCCCAGCCATGAAACCACACCCAGGCCACACGCGGAGCCCTGCCAAGGGGGAACGTTGCTCCCCGCATGGGCTGGGTGGCACGACTGGCTTAGGGGAGAGAAGGCCCTAGGAGGCCTTCAGGGTGCTGCCCCAGCACAGCAGTGCTCAGGCAAAGGCACTCTGCTTTCTGTAGGCTGGATGCACACTGGAGTTGCTGCTTGAGGCAGAGAGAGCTCCGCAGGGCGAGCCAGGGCTGAAGGCAAAGCAGAGAGGTTTTGGGTGGAGCGATGGCACCATCTGCTGGCTGACCAGCATGGGAGGAGAGGCCTCACTCCAAAGGAGGTCCTGAGGACATTTGCAAGCAGGAGGCCCTCTGGCTGCACAAGCTCGAGAGTCCTGCTGAGGACTTGCCTCTGGCAGCAGAGTGGGTGCCAAGGGCCTGTGGGTGGGAAAGTGCTCGGAAGCCACAGGGGAGGCTTTGGGCCCCCAGTGCTCTCCGACGGAAAACGCTGCAGGCCCCGGCATCCACGAACTCCTCCAAGGCTTTGCAGTGGGAAAGCTGTCCATAGCAGAGGGCTCCCTGCCAGGTGCTGCAGGCCTTTGGGCATGGCTCAGCTGCAGCTTCCTTGCAGGCTGCTGGTCCAGGGGCGTGTGTCCCCTGGGCCAGAGTGCTGGAGGAGGAGCTCCTAGCAAGGGGAGAGCAAGCCCCTTGTTTCCTTGGCCTAGACTGGCCTGGGCACACAGAGGCCTGCCAGCAGTGAAGACAGGGCAGGCAGCAAGGGGGTGTGGCAGGCAGCGAAGAGGTGGCAGGAGTCCTGCTTGCAAGTGGGGTCATGCCTGTCTTGTGCTCAGGCCCCAGTGGCCACGTGCACACACAGCCTCCGGACCTGCAGCTTCCCAGCAGTGCAGGAGCCACCCAGGCAACCCCCTGGGGCCTACTCGAAGGAACTGTGCTCTGTCGAGGCCCTGCTGGCTGGCAGGGGCCTAGGCCAGCCCGGGCCCTCGGGAGGCCTGGCTGAGCCTGGGCTGGGGCCCGCCCTAGCAGTGCCCAGGCCAAGCCTGGGACTGGAGGCCAGGCTCCAGGCTCATTCCAGCTTGAGCCTGGTGCACAGAGCCTTCAGCTCGGACTTGCAGGGGGACTGCTCAGCACAGTGGCTTTGGCCTGCCATCCACGTTCCTCACTCGGGCCCTTCTGCCTGTCAGAGCCCCACTCCCTCGAAGTGTGTTCCTGAGGCAGTTGGACAATTGGGGAAGTGGAGGCTCTCCCAGCACGGGAGGCCTGCCTAGAGCATGGCTCTGGGTCCAAAGAGGACTCCCTGCACCTCAGGCACTGGCGAGAGCTTTTGTGCACACAGGAGACCCTTGGCACACACAGTGTTTCCCCACGGAAAGCAGTGTGAGGACGAGCCCCTGCCAGGGAAGCACGGCCCTCTCCCACAGAAGCCCTCCATGCGACAGGCTGCCATGGACTCGGCTCCAGGCCTTTGTGGCTGGAGAGACGGCAGCTCCTCTGGAGGCTCTGGGTCCGTGTGCACTCCCCTTCGGGTAAACGAGGCTCCTGGGGTGATTCCCTGCCCAAGAATGGCAAGCAGCCTGCCTCCTTCCAATGAGACGCACGTGGGGTGTGAGAGGCTTGGCAGCAGAGAAGAAGCAAGAGGGGCAGCCAGAGAGGCGATTTGCATGCAGCTTGAAGGCCCCAGATCTCCTGCCTCCCAACCAGGGCATGCCGGCTCTGCCCCCCGGGCCCCATTCCCAGGTGGGCACCCAGCTTCAGGATCTGCCCTTTCCCAGCCATGGAACCACACCCAGGCCACACGCGGAGCCCTGCCAAGGGGGAACGTTGCTCCCCGCATGGGCTGGGTGGCACGACTGGCTTAGGGGAGAGAAGGCCCTAGGAGGCCTTCAGGGTGCTGCCCCAGCACAGCAGTGCTCAGGCAAAGGCACTCTGCTTTCTGTAGGCTGGATGCACACTGGAGTTGCTGCTTGAGGCAGAGAGAGCTCCGCAGGGCGAGCCAGGGCTGAAGGCAAAGCAGAGAGGTTTTGGGTGGAGCGATGGCACCAACTGCTGGCTGACCAGCATGGGAGGAGAGGCCTCACTCCAAAGGAGGTCCTGAGGACATTTGCAAGCAGGAGGCACTCTGGCTGCACAAGCTCGAGAGTCCTGCTGAGGACTTGCCTCTGGCAGCAGAGTGGGTGCCAAGGGCCTGTGGGTGGGAAAGTGCTCGGAAGCCACAGGGGAGGCTTTGGGCCCCCAGTGCTCTCCGACGGAAAACGCTGCAGGCCCCGGCATCCACGAACTCCTCCAGGCTTTGCAGTGGGAAAGCTGTCCATAGCAGAGGGCTCCCTGCCAGGTGCTGCAGGCCTTTGGGCATGGCTCAGCTGCAGCTTCCTTGCAGGCTGCTGGTCCAGGGGCGTGTGTCCCCTGGGCCAGAGTGCTGGAGGAGGAGCTCCTAGCAAGGGCAGAGCAAGCCCCTTGTTTCCTTGGCCTAGACTGGCCTGGGCACACAGAGGCCTGCCAGCAGTGAAGACAGGGCAGGCAGCAAGGGGGTGTGGCAGGCAGCGAAGAGGTGGCAGGAGTCCTGCTTGCAAGTGGGGTCATGCCTGTCTTGTGCTCAGGCCCCAGTGGCCACGTGCACACACAGCCTCCGGACCTGCAGCTTCCCAGCAGTGCAGGAGACACCCAGGCAACCCCCTGGGGCCTACTCGAATGAACTGTGCTCTGTCGAGGCCCTGCTGGCTGGCAGGGGCCTAGGCCAGCCCGGGCCCTCGGGAGGCCTGGCTGAGCCTGGGCTGGGGCCCGCCCTAGCAGTGCCCAGGCCAAGCCTGGGACTGGAGGCCAGGCTCCAGGCTCATTCCAGCTTGAGCCTGGTGCACAGAGCCTTCAGCTCGGACTTGCAGGGGGACTGCTCAGCACAGTGGCTTTGGCCTGCCATCCACGTTCCTCACTCGGGCCCTTCTGCCTGTCAGAGCCCCACTCCCTCGAAGTGTGTTCCTGAGGCAGTTGGACAGTTGGGGAAGTGGAGGCTCTCCCAGCACGGGAGGCCTGCCTAGAGCATGGCTCTGGGTCCAAAGAGGACTCCCTGCACCTCAGGCCCTGGCGAGAGCTTTTGTGCACACAGGAGACTCTTGGCACACACAGTGTTTCCCCACGGAAAGCAGTGTGAGAACGAGCCCCTGCCAGGGAAGCACGGCCCTCTCCCACAGAAGCCCTCCATGCGACAGGCTGCCATGGACTCGGCTCCAGGCCTTTGTGGCTGGAGAGACGGCAGCTCTTCTGGAGGCTCTGGGTCCGTGTGCACTCCCCTTCGGGTAAACGAGGCTCCTGGGGTGATTCCCTGCCCAAGAATGGCAAGCAGCCTGCCTCCTTTCAATGAGACGCATGTGGGGTGTGAGAGGCTTGGCAGCAGAGAAGAAGCAAGAGGGGCAGCCAGAGAGGGGATTTGCATGCAGCTTGAAGGCCCCAGATCTCCTGCCTCCCAACCAGGGCATGCCGGCTCTGCCCCCCGGGCCCCATTCCCAGGTGGGCACCCAGCTTCAGGATCTGCCCTTTCCCAGCCATGAAACCACACCCAGGCCACACGCGGAGCCCTGCCAAGGGGGAACGTTGCTCCCCGCATGGGCTGGGTGGCACGACTGGCTTAGGGGAGAGAAGGCCCTAGGAGGCCTTCAGGGTGCTGCCCCAGCACAGCAGTGCTCAGGCAAAGGCACTCTGCTTTCTGTAGGCTGGATGCACACTGGAGTTGCTGCTTGAGGCAGAGAGAGCTCCGCAGGGCGAGCCAGGGCTGAAGGCAAAGCAGAGAGGTTTTGGGTGGAGCGATGGCACCATCTGCTGGCTGACCAGCATGGGAGGAGAGGCCTCACTCCAAAGGAGGTCCTGAGGACATTTGCAAGCAGGAGGCACTCTGGCTGCACAAGCTCGAGAGTCCTGCTGAGGACTTGCCTCTGGCAGCAGAGTGGGTGCCAAGGGCCTGTGGGTGGGAAAGTGCTCGGAAGCCACAGGGGAGGCTTTGGGCCCCCAGTGCTCTCCGACGGAAAACGCTGCAGGCCCCGGCATCCACGAACTCCTCCAAGGCTTTGCAGTGGGAAAGCTGTCCATAGCAGAGGGCTCCCTGCCAGGTGCTGCAGGCCTTTGGGCATGGCTCAGCTGCAGCTTCCTTGCAGGCTGCTGGTCCAGGGGCGTGTGTCCCCTGGGCCAGAGTGCTGGAGGAGGAGCTCCTAGCAAGGGGAGAGCAAGCCCCTTGTTTCCTTGGCCTAGACTGGCCTGGGCACACAGAGGCCTGCCAGCAGTGAAGACAGGGCAGGCAGCAAGGGGGTGTGGCAGGCAGCGAAGAGGTGGCAGGAGTCCTGCTTGCAAGTGGGGTCATGCCTGTCTTGTGCTCAGGCCCCAGTGGCCACGTGCACACACAGCCTCCGGACCTGCAGCTTCCCAGCAGTGCAGGAGACACCCAGGCAACCCCCTGGGGCCTACTCGAAGGAACTGTGCTCTGTCGAGGCCCTGCTGGCTGGCAGGGGCCTAGGCCAGCCCGGGCCCTCGGGAGGCCTGGCTGAGCCTGGGCTGGGGCCCGCCCTAGCAGTGCCCAGGCCAAGCCTGGGACTGGAGGCCAGGCTCCAGGCTCATTCCAGCTTGAGCCTGGTGCACAGAGCCTTCAGCTCGGACTTGCAGGGGGACTGCTCAGCACAGTGGCTTTGGCCTGCCATCCACGTTCCTCACTCGGGCCCTTCTGCCTGTCAGAGCCCCACTCCCTCGAAGTGTGTTCCTGAGGCAGTTGGACAGTTGGGGAAGTGGAGGCTCTCCCAGCACGGGAGGCCTGCCTAGAGCATGGCTCTGGGTCCAAAGAGGACTCCCTGCACCTCAGGCACTGGCGAGAGCTTTTGTGCACACAGGAGACCCTTGGCACACACAGTGTTTCCCCACGGAAAGCAGTGTGAGAACGAGCCCCTGCCAGGGAAGCATGGCCCTCTCCCACAGAAGCCCTCCATGCGACAGGCTGCCATGGACTCGGCTCCAGGCCTTTGTGGCTGGAGAGACGGCAGCTCCTCTGGAGGCTCTGGGTCCGTGTGCACTCCCCTTCGGGTAAACGAGGCTCCTGGGGTCATTCCCTGCCCAAGAATGGCAAGCAGCCTGCCTCCTTTCAATGAGACGCACGTGGGGTGTGAGAGGCTTGGCAGCAGAGAAGAAGCAAGAGGGGCAGCCAGAGAGGGGATTTGCATGCAGCTTGAAGGCCCCAGATCTCCTGCCTCCCAACCAGGGCATGCCGGCTCTGCCCCCCGGGCCCCATTCCCAGGTGGGCACCCAGCTTCAGGATCTGCCCTTTCCCAGCCATGAAACCACACCCAGGCCACACGCGGAGCCCTGCCAAGGGGGAACGTTGCTCCCCGCATGGGCTGGGTGGCACGACTGGCTTAGGGGAGAGAAGGCCCTAGGAGGCCTTCAGGGTGCTGCCCCAGCACAGCAGTGCTCAGGCAAAGGCACTCTGCTTTCTGTAGGCTGGATGCACACTGGAGTTGCTGCTTGAGGCAGAGAGAGCTCCGCAGGGCGAGCCAGGGCTGAAGGCAAAGCAGAGAGGTTTTGGGTGGAGCGATGGCACCATCTGCTGGCTGACCAGCATGGGAGGAGAGGCCTCACTCCAAAGGAGGTCCTGAGGACATTTGCAAGCAGGAGGCACTCTGGCTGCACAAGCTCGAGAGTCCTGCTGAGGACTTGCCTCTGGCAGCAGAGTGGGTGCCAAGGGCCTGTGGGTGGGAAAGTGCTCGGAAGCCACAGGGGAGGCTTTGGGCCCCCAGTGCTCTCCGACGGAAAACGCTGCAGGCCCCGGCATCCACGAACTCCTCCAAGGCTTTGCAGTGGGAAAGCTGTCCATAGCAGAGGGCTCCCTGCCAGGTGCTGCAGGCCTTTGGGCATGGCTCAGCTGCAGCTTCCTTGCAGGCTGCTGGTCCAGGGGCGTGTGTCCCCTGGGCCAGAGTGCTGGAGGAGGAGCTCCTAGCAAGGGGAGAGCAAGCCCCTTGTTTCCTTGGCCTAGACTGGCCTGGGCACACAGAGGCCTGCCAGCAGTGAAGACAGGGCAGGCAGCAAGGGGGTGTGGCAGGCAGCGAAGAGGTGGCAGGAGTCCTGCTTGCAAGTGGGGTCATGCCTGTCTTGTGCTCAGGCCCCAGTGGCCACGTGCACACACAGCCTCCGGACCTGCAGCTTCCCAGCAGTGCAGGAGCCACCCAGGCAACCCCCTGGGGCCTACTCGAAGGAACTGTGCTCTGTCGAGGCCCTGCTGGCTGGCAGGGGCCTAGGCCAGCCCGGGCCCTCGGGAGGCCTGGCTGAGCCTGGGCTGGGGCCCGCCCTAGCAGTGCCCAGGCCAAGCCTGGGACTGGAGGCCAGGCTCCAGGCTCATTCCAGCTTGAGCCTGGTGCACAGAGCCTTCAGCTCGGACTTGCAGGGGGACTGCTCAGCACAGTGGCTTTGGCCTGCCATCCACGTTCCTCACTCGGGCCCTTCTGCCTGTCAGAGCCCCACTCCCTCGAAGTGTGTTCCTGAGGCAGTTGGACAATTGGGGAAGTGGAGGCTCTCCCAGCACGGGAGGCCTGCCTAGAGCATGGCTCTGGGTCCAAAGAGGACTCCCTGCACCTCAGGCACTGGCGAGAGCTTTTGTGCACACAGGAGACCCTTGGCACACACAGTGTTTCCCCACGGAAAGCAGTGTGAGGACGAGCCCCTGCCAGGGAAGCACGGCCCTCTCCCACAGAAGCCCTCCATGCGACAGGCTGCCATGGACTCGGCTCCAGGCCTTTGTGGCTGGAGAGACGGCAGCTCCTCTGGAGGCTCTGGGTCCGTGTGCACTCCCCTTCGGGTAAACGAGGCTCCTGGGGTGATTCCCTGCCCAAGAATGGCAAGCAGCCTGCCTCCTTCCAATGAGACGCACGTGGGGTGTGAGAGGCTTGGCAGCAGAGAAGAAGCAAGAGGGGCAGCCAGAGAGGCGATTTGCATGCAGCTTGAAGGCCCCAGATCTCCTGCCTCCCAACCAGGGCATGCCGGCTCTGCCCCCCGGGCCCCATTCCCAGGTGGGCACCCAGCTTCAGGATCTGCCCTTTCCCAGCCGTGAAACCACACCCAGGCCACACGCGGAGCCCTGCCAAGGGGGAACGTTGCTCCCCGCATGGGCTGGGTGGCACGACTGGCTTAGGGGAGAGAAGGCCCTAGGAGGCCTTCAGGGTGCTGCCCCAGCACAGCAGTGCTCAGGCAAAGGCACTCTGCTTTCTGTAGGCTGGATGCACACTGGAGTTGCTGCTTGAGGCAGAGAGAGCTCCGCAGGGCGAGCCAGGGCTGAAGGCAAAGCAGAGAGGTTTTGGGTGGAGCGATGGCACCAACTGCTGGCTGACCAGCATGGGAGGAGAGGCCTCACTCCAAAGGAGGTCCTGAGGACATTTGCAAGCAGGAGGCACTCTGGCTGCACAAGCTCGAGAGTCCTGCTGAGGACTTGCCTCTGGCAGCAGAGTGGGTGCCAAGGGCCTGTGGGTGGGAAAGTGCTCGGAAGCCACAGGGGAGGCTTTGGGCCCCCAGTGCTCTCCGACGGAAAACGCTGCAGGCCCCGGCATCCACGAACTCCTCCAGGCTTTGCAGTGGGAAAGCTGTCCATAGCAGAGGGCTCCCTGCCAGGTGCTGCAGGCCTTTGGGCATGGCTCAGCTGCAGCTTCCTTGCAGGCTGCTGGTCCAGGGGCGTGTGTCCCCTGGGCCAGAGTGCTGGAGGAGGAGCTCCTAGCAAGGGCAGAGCAAGCCCCTTGTTTCCTTGGCCTAGACTGGCCTGGGCACACAGAGGCCTGCCAGCAGTGAAGACAGGGCAGGCAGCAAGGGGGTGTGGCAGGCAGCGAAGAGGTGGCAGGAGTCCTGCTTGCAAGTGGGGTCATGCCTGTCTTGTGCTCAGGCCCCAGTGGCCACGTGCACACACAGCCTCCGGACCTGCAGCTTCCCAGCAGTGCAGGAGACACCCAGGCAACCCCCTGGGGCCTACTCGATGGAACTGTGCTCTGTCGAGGCCCTGCTGGCTGGCAGGGGCCTAGGCCAGCCCGGGCCCTCGGGAGGCCTGGCTGAGCCTGGGCTGGGGCCCGCCCTAGCAGTGCCCAGGCCAAGCCTGGGACTGGAGGCCAGGCTCCAGGCTCATTCCAGCTTGAGCCTGGTGCACAGAGCCTTCAGCTCGGACTTGCAGGGGGACTGCTCAGCACAGTGGCTTTGGCCTGCCATCCACGTTCCTCACTCGGGCCCTTCTGCCTGTCAGAGCCCCACTCCCTCGAAGTGTGTTCCTGAGGCAGTTGGACAGTTGGGGAAGTGGAGGCTCTCCCAGCACGGGAGGCCTGCCTAGAGCATGGCTCTGGGTCCAAAGAGGACTCCCTGCACCTCAGGCCCTGGCGAGAGCTTTTGTGCACACAGGAGACTCTTGGCACACACAGTGTTTCCCCACGGAAAGCAGTGTGAGAACGAGCCCCTGCCAGGGAAGCACGGCCCTCTCCCACAGAAGCCCTCCATGCGACAGGCTGCCATGGACTCGGCTCCAGGCCTTTGTGGCTGGAGAGACGGCAGCTCTTCTGGAGGCTCTGGGTCCGTGTGCACTCCCCTTCGGGTAAACGAGGCTCCTGGGGTGATTCCCTGCCCAAGAATGGCAAGCAGCCTGCCTCCTTTCAATGAGACGCATGTGGGGTGTGAGAGGCTTGGCAGCAGAGAAGAAGCAAGAGGGGCAGCCAGAGAGGGGATTTGCATGCAGCTTGAAGGCCCCAGATCTCCTGCCTCCCAACCAGGGCATGCCGGCTCTGCCCCCCGGGCCCCATTCCCAGGTGGGCACCCAGCTTCAGGATCTGCCCTTTCCCAGCCATGAAACCACACCCAGGCCACACGCGGAGCCCTGCCAAGGGGGAACGTTGCTCCCCGCATGGGCTGGGTGGCACGACTGGCTTAGGGGAGAGAAGGCCCTAGGAGGCCTTCAGGGTGCTGCCCCAGCACAGCAGTGCTCAGGCAAAGGCACTCTGCTTTCTGTAGGCTGGATGCACACTGGAGTTGCTGCTTGAGGCAGAGAGAGCTCCGCAGGGCGAGCCAGGGCTGAAGGCAAAGCAGAGAGGTTTTGGGTGGAGCGATGGCACCATCTGCTGGCTGACCAGCATGGGAGGAGAGGCCTCACTCCAAAGGAGGTCCTGAGGACATTTGCAAGCAGGAGGCACTCTGGCTGCACAAGCTCGAGAGTCCTGCTGAGGACTTGCCTCTGGCAGCAGAGTGGGTGCCAAGGGCCTGTGGGTGGGAAAGTGCTCGGAAGCCACAGGGGAGGCTTTGGGCCCCCAGTGCTCTCCGACGGAAAACGCTGCAGGCCCCGGCATCCACGAACTCCTCCAGGCTTTGCAGTGGGAAAGCTGTCCATAGCAGAGGGCTCCCTGCCAGGTGCTGCAGGCCTTTGGGCATGGCTCAGCTGCAGCTTCCTTGCAGGCTGCTGGTCCAGGGGCGTGTGTCCCCTGGGCCAGAGTGCTGGAGGAGGAGCTCCTAGCAAGGGCAGAGCAAGCCCCTTGTTTCCTTGGCCTAGACTGGCCTGGGCACACAGAGGCCTGCCAGCAGTGAAGACAGGGCAGGCAGCAAGGGGGTGTGGCAGGCAGCGAAGAGGTGGCAGGAGTCCTGCTTGCAAGTGGGGTCATGCCTGTCTTGTGCTCAGGCCCCAGTGGCCACGTGCACACACAGCCTCCGGACCTGCAGCTTCCCAGCAGTGCAGGAGACACCCAGGCAACCCCCTGGGGCCTACTCGAATGAACTGTGCTCTGTCGAGGCCCTGCTGGCTGGCAGGGGCCTAGGCCAGCCCGGGCCCTCGGGAGGCCTGGCTGAGCCTGGGCTGGGGCCCGCCCTAGCAGTGCCCAGGCCAAGCCTGGGACTGGAGGCCAGGCTCCAGGCTCATTCCAGCTTGAGCCTGGTGCACAGAGCCTTCAGCTCGGACTTGCAGGGGGACTGCTCAGCACAGTGGCTTTGGCCTGCCATCCACGTTCCTCACTCGGGCCCTTCTGCCTGTCAGAGCCCCACTCCCTCGAAGTGTGTTCCTGAGGCAGTTGGACAGTTGGGGAAGTGGAGGCTCTCCCAGCACGGGAGGCCTGCCTAGAGCATGGCTCTGGGTCCAAAGAGGACTCCCTGCACCTCAGGCCCTGGCGAGAGCTTTTGTGCACACAGGAGACTCTTGGCACACACAGTGTTTCCCCACGGAAAGCAGTGTGAGAACGAGCCCCTGCCAGGGAAGCACGGCCCTCTCCCACAGAAGCCCTCCATGCGACAGGCTGCCATGGACTCGGCTCCAGGCCTTTGTGGCTGGAGAGACGGCAGCTCTTCTGGAGGCTCTGGGTCCGTGTGCACTCCCCTTCGGGTAAACGAGGCTCCTGGGGTGATTCCCTGCCCAAGAATGGCAAGCAGCCTGCCTCCTTTCAATGAGACGCATGTGGGGTGTGAGAGGCTTGGCAGCAGAGAAGAAGCAAGAGGGGCAGCCAGAGAGGGGATTTGCATGCAGCTTGAAGGCCCCAGATCTCCTGCCTCCCAACCAGGGCATGCCGGCTCTGCCCCCCGGGCCCCATTCCCAGGTGGGCACCCAGCTTCAGGATCTGCCCTTTCCCAGCCATGAAACCACACCCAGGCCACACGCGGAGCCCTGCCAAGGGGGAACGTTGCTCCCCGCATGGGCTGGGTGGCACGACTGGCTTAGGGGAGAGAAGGCCCTAGGAGGCCTTCAGGGTGCTGCCCCAGCACAGCAGTGCTCAGGCAAAGGCACTCTGCTTTCTGTAGGCTGGATGCACACTGGAGTTGCTGCTTGAGGCAGAGAGAGCTCCGCAGGGCGAGCCAGGGCTGAAGGCAAAGCAGAGAGGTTTTGGGTGGAGCGATGGCACCATCTGCTGGCTGACCAGCATGGGAGGAGAGGCCTCACTCCAAAGGAGGTCCTGAGGACATTTGCAAGCAGGAGGCACTCTGGCTGCACAAGCTCGAGAGTCCTGCTGAGGACTTGCCTCTGGCAGCAGAGTGGGTGCCAAGGGCCTGTGGGTGGGAAAGTGCTCGGAAGCCACAGGGGAGGCTTTGGGCCCCCAGTGCTCTCCGACGGAAAACGCTGCAGGCCCCGGCATCCACGAACTCCTCCAAGGCTTTGCAGTGGGAAAGCTGTCCATAGCAGAGGGCTCCCTGCCAGGTGCTGCAGGCCTTTGGGCATGGCTCAGCTGCAGCTTCCTTGCAGGCTGCTGGTCCAGGGGCGTGTGTCCCCTGGGCCAGAGTGCTGGAGGAGGAGCTCCTAGCAAGGGGAGAGCAAGCCCCTTGTTTCCTTGGCCTAGACTGGCCTGGGCACACAGAGGCCTGCCAGCAGTGAAGACAGGGCAGGCAGCAAGGGGGTGTGGCAGGCAGCGAAGAGGTGGCAGGAGTCCTGCTTGCAAGTGGGGTCATGCCTGTCTTGTGCTCAGGCCCCAGTGGCCACGTGCACACACAGCCTCCGGACCTGCAGCTTCCCAGCAGTGCAGGAGACACCCAGGCAACCCCCTGGGGCCTACTCGAAGGAACTGTGCTCTGTCGAGGCCCTGCTGGCTGGCAGGGGCCTAGGCCAGCCCGGGCCCTCGGGAGGCCTGGCTGAGCCTGGGCTGGGGCCCGCCCTAGCAGTGCCCAGGCCAAGCCTGGGACTGGAGGCCAGGCTCCAGGCTCATTCCAGCTTGAGCCTGGTGCACAGAGCCTTCAGCTCGGACTTGCAGGGGGACTGCTCAGCACAGTGGCTTTGGCCTGCCATCCACGTTCCTCACTCGGGCCCTTCTGCCTGTCAGAGCCCCACTCCCTCGAAGTGTGTTCCTGAGGCAGTTGGACAGTTGGGGAAGTGGAGGCTCTCCCAGCACGGGAGGCCTGCCTAGAGCATGGCTCTGGGTCCAAAGAGGACTCCCTGCACCTCAGGCACTGGCGAGAGCTTTTGTGCACACAGGAGACCCTTGGCACACACAGTGTTTCCCCACGGAAAGCAGTGTGAGAACGAGCCCCTGCCAGGGAAGCATGGCCCTCTCCCACAGAAGCCCTCCATGCGACAGGCTGCCATGGACTCGGCTCCAGGCCTTTGTGGCTGGAGAGACGGCAGCTCCTCTGGAGGCTCTGGGTCCGTGTGCACTCCCCTTCGGGTAAACGAGGCTCCTGGGGTCATTCCCTGCCCAAGAATGGCAAGCAGCCTGCCTCCTTTCAATGAGACGCACGTGGGGTGTGAGAGGCTTGGCAGCAGAGAAGAAGCAAGAGGGGCAGCCAGAGAGGGGATTTGCATGCAGCTTGAAGGCCCCAGATCTCCTGCCTCCCAACCAGGGCATGCCGGCTCTGCCCCCCGGGCCCCATTCCCAGGTGGGCACCCAGCTTCAGGATCTGCCCTTTCCCAGCCATGAAACCACACCCAGGCCACACGCGGAGCCCTGCCAAGGGGGAACGTTGCTCCCCGCATGGGCTGGGTGGCACGACTGGCTTAGGGGAGAGAAGGCCCTAGGAGGCCTTCAGGGTGCTGCCCCAGCACAGCAGTGCTCAGGCAAAGGCACTCTGCTTTCTGTAGGCTGGATGCACACTGGAGTTGCTGCTTGAGGCAGAGAGAGCTCCGCAGGGCGAGCCAGGGCTGAAGGCAAAGCAGAGAGGTTTTGGGTGGAGCGATGGCACCATCTGCTGGCTGACCAGCATGGGAGGAGAGGCCTCACTCCAAAGGAGGTCCTGAGGACATTTGCAAGCAGGAGGCACTCTGGCTGCACAAGCTCGAGAGTCCTGCTGAGGACTTGCCTCTGGCAGCAGAGTGGGTGCCAAGGGCCTGTGGGTGGGAAAGTGCTCGGAAGCCACAGGGGAGGCTTTGGGCCCCCAGTGCTCTCCGACGGAAAACGCTGCAGGCCCCGGCATCCACGAACTCCTCCAAGGCTTTGCAGTGGGAAAGCTGTCCATAGCAGAGGGCTCCCTGCCAGGTGCTGCAGGCCTTTGGGCATGGCTCAGCTGCAGCTTCCTTGCAGGCTGCTGGTCCAGGGGCGTGTGTCCCCTGGGCCAGAGTGCTGGAGGAGGAGCTCCTAGCAAGGGGAGAGCAAGCCCCTTGTTTCCTTGGCCTAGACTGGCCTGGGCACACAGAGGCCTGCCAGCAGTGAAGACAGGGCAGGCAGCAAGGGGGTGTGGCAGGCAGCGAAGAGGTGGCAGGAGTCCTGCTTGCAAGTGGGGTCATGCCTGTCTTGTGCTCAGGCCCCAGTGGCCACGTGCACACACAGCCTCCGGACCTGCAGCTTCCCAGCAGTGCAGGAGACACCCAGGCAACCCCCTGGGGCCTACTCGAAGGAACTGTGCTCTGTCGAGGCCCTGCTGGCTGGCAGGGGCCTAGGCCAGCCCGGGCCCTCGGGAGGCCTGGCTGAGCCTGGGCTGGGGCCCGCCCTAGCAGTGCCCAGGCCAAGCCTGGGACTGGAGGCCAGGCTCCAGGCTCATTCCAGCTTGAGCCTGGTGCACAGAGCCTTCAGCTCGGACTTGCAGGGGGACTGCTCAGCACAGTGGCTTTGGCCTGCCATCCACGTTCCTCACTCGGGCCCTTCTGCCTGTCAGAGCCCCACTCCCTCGAAGTGTGTTCCTGAGGCAGTTGGACAGTTGGGGAAGTGGAGGCTCTCCCAGCACGGGAGGCCTGCCTAGAGCATGGCTCTGGGTCCAAAGAGGACTCCCTGCACCTCAGGCACTGGCGAGAGCTTTTGTGCACACAGGAGACCCTTGGCACACACAGTGTTTCCCCACGGAAAGCAGTGTGAGAACGAGCCCCTGCCAGGGAAGCACGGCCCTCTCCCACAGAAGCCCTCCATGCGACAGGCTGCCATGGACTCGGCTCCAGGCCTTTGTGGCTGGAGAGACGGCAGCTCCTCTGGAGGCTCTGGGTCCGTGTGCACTCCCCTTCGGGTAAACGAGGCTCCTGGGGTCATTCCCTGCCCAAGAATGGCAAGCAGCCTGCCTCCTTTCAATGAGACGCACGTGGGGTGTGAGAGGCTTGGCAGCAGAGAAGAAGCAAGAGGGGCAGCCAGAGAGGGGATTTGCATGCAGCTTGAAGGCCCCAGATCTCCTGCCTCCCAACCAGGGCATGCCGGCTCTGCCCCCCGGGCCCCATTCCCAGGTGGGCACCCAGCTTCAGGATCTGCCCTTTCCCAGCCATGAAACCACACCAGGCCACACGCGGAGCCCTGCCAAGGGGGAACGTTGCTCCCCGCATGGGCTGGGTGGCACGACTGGCTTAGGGGAGAGAAGGCCCTAGGAGGCCTTCAGGGTGCTGCCCCAGCACAGCAGTGCTCAGGCAAAGGCACTCTGCTTTCTGTAGGCTGGATGCACACTGGAGTTGCTGCTTGAGGCAGAGAGAGCTCCGCAGGGCGAGCCAGGGCTGAAGGCAAAGCAGAGAGGTTTTGGGTGGAGCGATGGCACCATCTGCTGGCTGACCAGCATGGGAGGAGAGGCCTCACTCCAAAGGAGGTCCTGAGGACATTTGCAAGCAGGAGGCACTCTGGCTGCACAAGCTCGAGAGTCCTGCTGAGGACTTGCCTCTGGCAGCAGAGTGGGTGCCAAGGGCCTGTGGGTGGGAAAGTGCTCGGAAGCCACAGGGGAGGCTTTGGGCCCCCAGTGCTCTCCGACGGAAAACGCTGCAGGCCCCGGCATCCACGAACTCCTCCAAGGCTTTGCAGTGGGAAAGCTGTCCATAGCAGAGGGCTCCCTGCCAGGTGCTGCAGGCCTTTGGGCATGGCTCAGCTGCAGCTTCCTTGCAGGCTGCTGGTCCAGGGGCGTGTGTCCCCTGGGCCAGAGTGCTGGAGGAGGAGCTCCTAGCAAGGGGAGAGCAAGCCCCTTGTTTCCTTGGCCTAGACTGGCCTGGGCACACAGAGGCCTGCCAGCAGTGAAGACAGGGCAGGCAGCAAGGGGGTGTGGCAGGCAGCGAAGAGGTGGCAGGAGTCCTGCTTGCAAGTGGGGTCATGCCTGTCTTGTGCTCAGGCCCCAGTGGCCACGTGCACACACAGCCTCCGGACCTGCAGCTTCCCAGCAGTGCAGGAGACACCCAGGCAACCCCCTGGGGCCTACTCGAAGGAACTGTGCTCTGTCGAGGCCCTGCTGGCTGGCAGGGGCCTAGGCCAGCCCGGGCCCTCGGGAGGCCTGGCTGAGCCTGGGCTGGGGCCCGCCCTAGCAGTGCCCAGGCCAAGCCTGGGACTGGAGGCCAGGCTCCAGGCTCATTCCAGCTTGAGCCTGGTGCACAGAGCCTTCAGCTCGGACTTGCAGGGGGACTGCTCAGCACAGTGGCTTTGGCCTGCCATCCACGTTCCTCACTCGGGCCCTTCTGCCTGTCAGAGCCCCACTCCCTCGAAGTGTGTTCCTGAGGCAGTTGGACAGTTGGGGAAGTGGAGGCTCTCCCAGCACGGGAGGCCTGCCTAGAGCATGGCTCTGGGTCCAAAGAGGACTCCCTGCACCTCAGGCACTGGCGAGAGCTTTTGTGCACACAGGAGACCCTTGGCACACACAGTGTTTCCCCACGGAAAGCAGTGTGAGAACGAGCCCCTGCCAGGGAAGCATGGCCCTCTCCCACAGAAGCCCTCCATGCGACAGGCTGCCATGGACTCGGCTCCAGGCCTTTGTGGCTGGAGAGACGGCAGCTCCTCTGGAGGCTCTGGGTCCGTGTGCACTCCCCTTCGGGTAAACGAGGCTCCTGGGGTGATTCCCTGCCCAAGAATGGCAAGCAGCCTGCCTCCTTTCAATGAGACGCACGTGGGGTGTGAGAGGCTTGGCAGCAGAGAAGAAGCAAGAGGGGCAGCCAGAGAGGGGATTTGCATGCAGCTTGAAGGCCCCAGATCTCCTGCCTCCCAACCAGGGCATGCCGGCTCTGCCCCCCGGGCCCCATTCCCAGGTGGGCACCCAGCTTCAGGATCTGCCCTTTCCCAGCCATGGAACCACACCCAGGCCACACGCGGAGCCCTGCCAAGGGGGAACGTTGCTCCCCGCATGGGCTGGGTGGCACGACTGGCTTAGGGGAGAGAAGGTCCTAGGAGGCCTTCAGGTTGCTGCCCCAGCACAGCAGTGCTCAGGCAAAGGCACTCTGCTTTCTGTAGGCTGGATGCACACTGGAGTTGCTGCTTGAGGCAGAGAGAGCTCCGCAGGGCGAGCCAGGGCTGAAGGCAAAGCAGAGAGGTTTTGGGTGGAGCGATGGCACCATCTGCTGGCTGACCAGCATGGGAGGAGAGGCCGCACTCCAAAGGAGGTCCTGAGGACATTTGCAAGCAGGAGGCCCTCTGGCTGCACAAGCTCGAGAGTCCTGCTGAGGACTTGCCTCTGGCAGCAGAGTGGGTGCCAAGGGCCTGTGGGTGGGAAAGTGCTCGGAAGCCACAGGGGAGGCTTTGGGCCCCCAGTGCTCTCCGACGGAAAACGCTGCAGGCCCCGGCATCCACGAACTCCTCCAAGGCTTTGCAGTGGGAAAGCTGTCCATAGCAGAGGGCTCCCTGCCAGGTGCTGCAGGCCTTTGGGCATGGCTCAGCTGCAGCTTCCTTGCAGGCTGCTGGTCCAGGGGCGTGTGTCCCCTGGGCCAGAGTGCTGGAGGAGGAGCTCCTAGCAAGGGGAGAGCAAGCCCCTTGTTTCCTTGGCCTAGACTGGCCTGGGCACACAGAGGCCTGCCAGCAGTGAAGACAGGGCAGGCAGCAAGGGGGTGTGGCAGGCAGCGAAGAGGTGGCAGGAGTCCTGCTTGCAAGTGGGGTCATGCCTGTCTTGTGCTCAGGCCCCAGTGGCCACGTGCACACACAGCCTCCGGACCTGCAGCTTCCCAGCAGTGCAGGAGACACCCAGGCAACCCCCTGGGGCCTACTCGAAGGAACTGTGCTCTGTCGAGGCCCTGCTGGCTGGCAGGGGCCTAGGCCAGCCCGGGCCCTCGGGAGGCCTGGCTGAGCCTGGGCTGGGGCCCGCCCTAGCAGTGCCCAGGCCAAGCCTGGGACTGGAGGCCAGGCTCCAGGCTCATTCCAGCTTGAGCCTGGTGCACAGAGCCTTCAGCTCGGACTTGCAGGGGGACTGCTCAGCACAGTGGCTTTGGCCTGCCATCCACGTTCCTCACTCGGGCCCTTCTGCCTGTCAGAGCCCCACTCCCTCGAAGTGTGTTCCTGAGGCAGTTGGACAGTTGGGGAAGTGGAGGCTCTCCCAGCACGGGAGGCCTGCCTAGAGCATGGCTCTGGGTCCAAAGAGGACTCCCTGCACCTCAGGCACTGGCGAGAGCTTTTGTGCACACAGGAGACCCTTGGCACACACAGTGTTTCCCCACGGAAAGCAGTGTGAGAACGAGCCCCTGCCAGGGAAGCACGGCCCTCTCCCACAGAAGCCCTCCATGCGACAGGCTGCCATGGACTCGGCTCCAGGCCTTTGTGGCTGGAGAGACGGCAGCTCCTCTGGAGGCTCTGGGTCCGTGTGCACTCCCCTTCGGGTAAACGAGGCTCCTGGGGTCATTCCCTGCCCAAGAATGGCAAGCAGCCTGCCTCCTTTCAATGAGACGCACGTGGGGTGTGAGAGGCTTGGCAGCAGAGAAGAAGCAAGAGGGGCAGCCAGAGAGGGGATTTGCATGCAGCTTGAAGGCCCCAGATCTCCTGCCTCCCAACCAGGGCATGCCGGCTCTGCCCCCCGGGCCCCATTCCCAGGTGGGCACCCAGCTTCAGGATCTGCCCTTTCCCAGCCATGAAACCACACCCAGGCCACACGCGGAGCCCTGCCAAGGGGGAACGTTGCTCCCCGCATGGGCTGGGTGGCACGACTGGCTTAGGGGAGAGAAGGCCCTAGGAGGCCTTCAGGGTGCTGCCCCAGCACAGCAGTGCTCAGGCAAAGGCACTCTGCTTTCTGTAGGCTGGATGCACACTGGAGTTGCTGCTTGAGGCAGAGAGAGCTCCGCAGGGCGAGCCAGGGCTGAAGGCAAAGCAGAGAGGTTTTGGGTGGAGCGATGGCACCATCTGCTGGCTGACCAGCATGGGAGGAGAGGCCGCACTCCAAAGGAGGTCCTGAGGACATTTGCAAGCAGGAGGCCCTCTGGCTGCACAAGCTCGAGAGTCCTGCTGAGGACTTGCCTCTGGCAGCAGAGTGGGTGCAAGGGCCTGTGGGTGGGAAAGTGCTCGGAAGCCACAGGGGAGGCTTTGGGCCCCCAGTGCTCTCCGACGGAAAACGCTGCAGGCCCCGGCATCCACGAACTA
>NW_026648425.1:0-77160 GCF_030028045.1 Hippopotamus amphibius kiboko | reverse complement strand
TGAGGCAGTTGGACAGTTGGGGAAGTGGAGGCTCTCCCAGCATGGGAGGTCTGCCTAGAACATTGCTCTGTGTCCAAAGAGGATTCCCTGCACCTCCGGCACTGGGGAGAGATTTTGTGCACACAGGAGACCCCTGGCACATGCAGTGTTTCCCCACGGAAAGCAGTGTGAGAAGGAGCCCCTGCCAGGGAAGCAGGGCACTCTCCCATAGAAGCCCTCCATGCTGCAGGCTGTCATGGACTCAGCTACAGGCCTTTGTGGCTGGAGAGCCTACAGCTCCTCTGGAGGCTCTGGGTCAGTGTGCACTCCCCTTCGAGGAAACGAGGCCGTGTGTGATGATTCCCTGCCCAAGAATGGCAAGCAGCCTGCTCCTTCCAATGAGACGCACGTGTGGTGTGAGAGGCTTGGCAGCAGAGAAGAAGCAAGAGGGGCAGCCAGACAGGGCATGTGCATGCAGCTTGAAGGCCCCAGATCTCCTCCATCCCAACCGGGGGATGCCGGCTCTGCCCGCCAGGCCCCATTCGCAGGAGGGCACCCAGCTTCAGGATCTGCCCTTTCCCAGCCGTGAAAGCACACCCAGGCCACACGCTGAGCCCTGCCAAGGGGGAGCTTTGCTCCCCGCATGGGCCGAATGGCACGACTGGGTTAGGGCAGAGAAGGCCCTAGGAGGCCTTCAGGGTGCTGCCCCAGCATAGCAGTGCTCAGGCAAAGGCACTCTGCTCTCTGTAGGCTGGACGCACCCTGGAGTCTCTGCTTGAGGCAGAGAGAGCTCAGCAGGGCGAGCCTTGGCTGAAGGCAAAGCAGAGAGTTTTTTGGTGGAGCGATGGCACCATCTGCTGGCTGACAGGCATGGGAGCAGCCTCACTCCAAAGGAGTTCCTGAGGCCCTTTCCAAGCAGGAGGCACTCTGGCTGCACAAGCTAGAGAGTCCTGCTTAGGACTTCCCTCTGGCAACAGAGTGGGTGCCAAGGGCCTGTGGGTGGGAAGGGGCTCGGAAGCCACAGGGGAGGCTTTGGGCCCCCAGTGCTCTGCGATGGAAAACGCTGCAGGCCCCAGCATCCACGAACTCCTCCAAGGCTGGGCAGTGGGAAAGCTGTCCACAGCCGAAGGCTCCCTGCCAAGTGCTGCAGGCCTTTCTGCGTGGCTCAGCGGCAGCTTCCTTGCAGGCTGCTGGTCCAGGGGCGTGTGTGCCCTGGTCCGGAGTGCTATAGGAGGAGCTCCTAGCAAGGGGAGCGCAAGCCCCTTGTTTCCTTGGCGTAGACTGGCCTGTGCACACAGAGGCCTGCCAGCAGTGAAGACAGTGCAGGCAGCAAGCGGGTGTGGCAGGCAGCGAAGAGGCGGCAGGAGTCCTGCTTGCAAGTGGGGTCATGACTGTTCGGTGCTCAGGCCCCAGTGGCCACGTGCACACACAGCCTCTGGACCCGCAGCTTCCCAGCAGTGCGAGAGACACACAGGCAACAAACACCCTGGGGCCTGCTCGAATGAACTGTGCTCTGTCGAGGTCCTGCTGGCTGGCAGGGGCCCAGGCCAGCACAGGCCCTAGGGAGGCCTGGCTGAGCCTGGGATGGGTCCCAAACTAGCAGTGCCCAGGGAAAGCCTGGGACTGGAGGCCAGGCTACAGGCTCATTCCAGCTGGAGCCTGGTGCCCAGAGCCTTCAGCTGGGACTTGCAGGGGGAATGCTCAGCACAGTGGCTTTGGCCTGCCATCCACGTTCCTCACTCGGGCCGTTCTGCCTGTTCGACCCACACTCCCTAGTAGTGTGTTCCTGAGGCAGTTGGACAGTTGGGGAAGTGGAGGCTCTCCCAGCATGGGAGGTCTGCCTAGAACATTGCTCTGTGTCCAAAGAGGATTCCCTGCACCTCCGGCACTGGGGAGAGATTTTGTGCACACAGGAGACCCCTGGCACACGCAGTGTTTCCCCACGGAAAGCAGTGTGAGAAGGAGCCCCTGCCAGGGAAGCAGGGCACTCTCCCATAGAAGCCCTCCATGCTGCAGGCTGTCATGGACTCAGCTACAGGCCTTTGTGGCTGGAGAGCCTACAGCTCCTCTGGAGGCTCTGGGTCAGTGTGCACTCCCCTTTGAGGAAACCAGGCCGTGTGGGATGATTCCCTGCCCAAGAATGGCAAGCAGCCTGCTCCTTCCAATGAGACGCACGTGTGGTGTGAGAGGCTTGGCAGCAGAGAAGAAGCAAGAGGGGCAGCCAGACAGGGCATGTGCATGCAGCTTGAAGGCCCCAGATCTCCTCCATCCCAACCGGGGGATGCCGGCTCTGCCCGCCAGGCCCCATTCGCAGGAGGGCACCCAGCTTCAGGATCTGCCCTTTCCCAGCCGTGAAAGCACACCCAGGCCACACGCTGAGCCCTGCCAAGGGGGAGCTTTGCTCCCCGCATGGGCCGAATGGCACGACTGGGTTAGGGCAGAGAAGGCCCTAGGAGGCCTTCAGGGTGCTGCCCCAGCATAGCAGTGCTCAGGCAAAGGCACTCTGCTCTCTGTAGGCTGGACGCACCCTGGAGTCTCTGCTTGAGGCAGAGAGAGCTCAGCAGGGCGAGCCTTGGCTGAAGGCAAAGCAGAGAGTTTTTTGGTGGAGCGATGGCACCATCTGCTGGCTGACAGGCATGGGAGCAGCCTCACTCCAAAGGAGTTCCTGAGGCCCTTTCCAAGCAGGAGGCACTCTGGCTGCACAAGCTAGAGAGTCCTGCTTAGGACTTCCCTCTGGCAACAGAGTGGGTGCCAAGGGCCTGTGGGTGGGAAGGGGCTCGGAAGCCACAGGGGAGGCTTTGGGCCCCCAGTGCTCTGCGATGGAAAACGCTGCAGGCCCCAGCATCCACGAACTCCTCCAAGGCTGGGCAGTGGGAAAGCTGTCCACAGCCGAAGGCTCCCTGCCAAGTGCTGCAGGCCTTTCTGCGTGGCTCAGCGGCAGCTTCCTTGCAGGCTGCTGGTCCAGGGGCATGTGTGCCCTGGTCCGGAGTGCTGTAGGAGGAGCTCCTAGCAAGGGGAGCGCAAGCCCCTTGTTTCCTTGGCGTAGACTGGCCTGTGCACACAGAGGCCTGCCAGCAGTGAAGACAGTGCAGGCAGCAAGGGGGTGTGGCAGGCAGCGAAGAGGCGGCAGGAGTCCTGCTTGCAAGTGGGGTCATGACTGTTCGGTGCTCAGGCCCCAGTGGCCACGTGCACACACAGCCTCTGGACCCGCAGCTTCCCAGCAGTGCGAGAGACACACAGGCAACAAACACCCTGGGGCCTGCTCGAATGAACTGTGCTCTGTCGAGGTCCTGCTGGCTGGCAGGGGCCCAGGCCAGCACAGGCCCTAGGGAGGCCTGGCTGAGCCTGGGATGGGTCCCAAACTAGCAGTGCCCAGGGAAAGCCTGGGACTGGAGGCCAGGCTACAGGCTCATTCCAGCTGGAGCCTGGTGCCCAGAGCCTTCAGCTGGGACTTGCAGGGGGAATGCTCAGCACAGTGGCTTTGGCCTGCCATCCACGTTCCTCACTCGGGCCGTTCTGCCTGTTCGACCCACACTCCCTAGTAGTGTGTTCCTGAGGCAGTTGGACAGTTGGGGAAGTGGAGGCTCTCCCAGCATGGGAGGTCTGCCTAGAACATTGCTCTGTGTCCAAAGAGGATTCCCTGCACCTCCGGCACTGGGGAGAGATTTTGTGCACACAGGAGACCCCTGGCACACGCAGTGTTTCCCCACGGAAAGCAGTGTGAGAAGGAGCCCCTGCCAGGGAAGCAGGGCACTCTCCCATAGAAGCCCTCCATGCTGCAGGCTGTCATGGACTCAGCTACAGGCCTTTGTGGCTGGAGAGCCTACAGCTCCTCTGGAGGCTCTGGGTCAGTGTGCACTCCCCTTCGAGGAAACCAGGCCGTGTGGGATGATTCCCTGCCCAAGAATGGCAAGCAGCCTGCTCCTTCCAATGAGACGCACGTGTGGTGTGAGAGGCTTGGCAGCAGAGAAGAAGCAAGAGGGGCAGCCAGACAGGGCATGTGCATGCAGCTTGAAGGCCCCAGATCTCCTCCATCCCAACCGGGGGATGCCGGCTCTGCCCGCCAGGCCCCATTCGCAGGAGGGCACCCAGCTTCAGGATCTGCCCTTTCCCAGCCGTGAAAGCACACCCAGGCCACACGCTGAGCCCTGCCAAGGGGGAGCTTTGCTCCCCGCATGGGCCGAATGGCACGACTGGGTTAGGGCAGAGAAGGCCCTAGGAGGCCTTCAGGGTGCTGCCCCAGCATAGCAGTGCTCAGGCAAAGGCACTCTGCTCTCTGTAGGCTGGACGCACCCTGGAGTCTCTGCTTGAGGCAGAGAGAGCTCAGCAGGGCGAGCCTTGGCTGAAGGCAAAGCAGAGAGTTTTTTGGTGGAGCGATGGCACCATCTGCTGGCTGACAGGCATGGGAGCAGCCTCACTCCAAAGGAGTTCCTGAGGCCCTTTCCAAGCAGGAGGCACTCTGGCTGCACAAGCTAGAGAGTCCTGCTTAGGACTTCCCTCTGGCAACAGAGTGGGTGCCAAGGGCCTGTGGGTGGGAAGGGGCTCGGAAGCCACAGGGGAGGCTTTGGGCCCCCAGTGCTCTGCGATGGAAAACGCTGCAGGCCCCAGCATCCACGAACTCCTCCAAGGCTGGGCAGTGGGAAAGCTGTCCACAGCCGAAGGCTCCCTGCCAAGTGCTGCAGGCCTTTCTGCGTGGCTCAGCGGCAGCTTCCTTGCAGGCTGCTGGTCCAGGGGCGTGTGTGCCCTGGTCCGGAGTGCTGTAGGAGGAGCTCCTAGCAAGGGGAGCGCAAGCCCCTTGTTTCCTTGGCGTAGACTGGCCTGTGCACACAGAGGCCTGCCAGCAGTGAAGACAGTGCAGGCAGCAAGGGGGTGTGGCAGGCAGCGAAGAGGCGGCAGGAGTCCTGCTTGCAAGTGGGGTCATGACTGTTCGGTGCTCAGGCCCCAGTGGCCACGTGCACACACAGCCTCTGGACCCGCAGCTTCCCAGCAGTGCGAGAGACACACAGGCAACAAACACCCTGGGGCCTGCTCGAATGAACTGTGCTCTGTCGAGGTCCTGCTGGCTGGCAGGGGCCTAGGCCAGCACAGGCCCTAGGGAGGCCTGGCTGAGCCTGGGATGGGTCCCAAACTAGCAGTGCCCAGGGAAAGCCTGGGACTGGAGGCCAGGCTACAGGCTCATTCCAGCTGGAGCCTGGTGCCCAGAGCCTTCAGCTGGGACTTGCAGGGGGAATGCTCAGCACAGTGGCTTTGGCCTGCCATCCACGTTCCTCACTCGGGCCGTTCTGCCTGTTTGACCCACACTCCCTAGTAGTGTGTTCCTGAGGCAGTTGGACAGTTGGGGAAGTGGAGGCTCTCCCAGCATGGGAGGTCTGCCTAGAACATTGCTCTGTGTCCAAAGAGGATTCCCTGCACCTCCGGCACTGGGGAGAGATTTTGTGCACACAGGAGACCCCTGGCACACGCAGTGTTTCCCCACGGAAAGCAGTGTGAGAAGGAGCCCCTGCCAGGGAAGCAGGGCACTCTCCCATAGAAGCCCTCCATGCTGCAGGCTGTCATGGACTCAGCTACAGGCCTTTGTGGCTGGAGAGCCTACAGCTCCTCTGGAGGCTCTGGGTCAGTGTGCACTCCCCTTTGAGGAAACCAGGCCGTGTGGGATGATTCCCTGCCCAAGAATGGCAAGCAGCCTGCTCCTTCCAATGAGACGCACGTGTGGTGTGAGAGGCTTGGCAGCAGAGAAGAAGCAAGAGGGGCAGCCAGACAGGGCATGTGCATGCAGCTTGAAGGCCCCAGATCTCCTCCATCCCAACCGGGGGATGCCGGCTCTGCCCGCCAGGCCCCATTCGCAGGAGGGCACCCAGCTTCAGGATCTGCCCTTTCCCAGCCGTGAAAGCACACCCAGGCCACACGCTGAGCCCTGCCAAGGGGGAGCTTTGCTCCCCGCATGGGCCGAATGGCACGACTGGGTTAGGGCAGAGAAGGCCCTAGGAGGCCTTCAGGGTGCTGCCCCAGCATAGCAGTGCTCAGGCAAAGGCACTCTGCTCTCTGTAGGCTGGACGCACCCTGGAGTCTCTGCTTGAGGCAGAGAGAGCTCAGCAGGGCGAGCCTTGGCTGAAGGCAAAGCAGAGAGTTTTTTGGTGGAGCGATGGCACCATCTGCTGGCTGACAGGCATGGGAGCAGCCTCACTCCAAAGGAGTTCCTGAGGCCCTTTCCAAGCAGGAGGCACTCTGGCTGCACAAGCTAGAGAGTCCTGCTTAGGACTTCCCTCTGGCAACAGAGTGGGTGCCAAGGGCCTGTGGGTGGGAAGGGGCTCGGAAGCCACAGGGGAGGCTTTGGGCCCCCAGTGCTCTGCGATGGAAAACGCTGCAGGCCCCAGCATCCACGAACTCCTCCAAGGCTGGGCAGTGGGAAAGCTGTCCACAGCCGAAGGCTCCCTGCCAAGTGCTGCAGGCCTTTCTGCGTGGCTCAGCGGCAGCTTCCTTGCAGGCTGCTGGTCCAGGGGCGTGTGTGCCCTGGTCCGGAGTGCTGTAGGAGGAGCTCCTAGCAAGGGGAGCGCAAGCCCCTTGTTTCCTTGGCGTAGACTGGCCTGTGCACACAGAGGCCTGCCAGCAGTGAAGACAGTGCAGGCAGCAAGGGGGTGTGGCAGGCAGCGAAGAGGCGGCAGGAGTCCTGCTTGCAAGTGGGGTCATGACTGTTCGGTGCTCAGGCCCCAGTGGCCACGTGCACACACAGCCTCTGGACCCGCAGCTTCCCAGCAGTGCGAGAGACACACAGGCAACAAACACCCTGGGGCCTGCTCGAATGAACTGTGCTCTGTCGAGGTCCTGCTGGCTGGCAGTGGCCTAGGCCAGCACAGGCCCTAGGGAGGCCTGGCTGAGCCTGGGATGGGTCCCAAACTAGCAGTGCCCAGGGAAAGCCTGGGACTGGAGGCCAGGCTACAGGCTCATTCCAGCTGGAGCCTGGTGCCCAGAGCCTTCAGCTGGGACTTGCAGGGGGAATGCTCAGCACAGTGGCTTTGGCCTGCCATCCACGTTCCTCACTCGGGCCGTTCTGCCTGTTCGACCCACACTCCCTAGTAGTGTGTTCCTGAGGCAGTTGGACAGTTGGGGAAGTGGAGGCTCTCCCAGCATGGGAGGTCTGCCTAGAACATTGCTCTGTGTCCAAAGAGGATTCCCTGCACCTCCGGCACTGGGGAGAGATTTTGTGCACACAGGAGACCCCTGGCACACGCAGTGTTTCCCCACGGAAAGCAGTGTGAGAAGGAGCCCCTGCCAGGGAAGCAGGGCACTCTCCCATAGAAGCCCTCCATGCTGCAGGCTGTCATGGACTCAGCTACAGGCCTTTGTGGCTGGAGAGCCTACAGCTCCTCTGGAGGCTCTGGGTCAGTGTGCACTCCCCTTTGAGGAAACCAGGCCGTGTGGGATGATTCCCTGCCCAAGAATGGCAAGCAGCCTGCTCCTTCCAATGAGACGCACGTGTGGTGTGAGAGGCTTGGCAGCAGAGAAGAAGCAAGAGGGGCAGCCAGACAGGGCATGTGCATGCAGCTTGAAGGCCCCAGATCTCCTCCATCCCAACCGGGGGATGCCGGCTCTGCCCGCCAGGCCCCATTCGCAGGAGGGCACCCAGCTTCAGGATCTGCCCTTTCCCAGCCGTGAAAGCACACCCAGGCCACACGCTGAGCCCTGCCAAGGGGGAGCTTTGCTCCCCGCATGGGCCGAATGGCACGACTGGGTTAGGGCAGAGAAGGCCCTAGGAGGCCTTCAGGGTGCTGCCCCAGCATAGCAGTGCTCAGGCAAAGGCACTCTGCTCTCTGTAGGCTGGACGCACCCTGGAGTCTCTGCTTGAGGCAGAGAGAGCTCAGCAAGGCGAGCCTTGGCTGAAGGCAAAGCAGAGAGTTTTTTGGTGGAGCGATGGCACCATCTGCTGGCTGACAGGCATGGGAGCAGCCTCACTCCAAAGGAGTTCCTGAGGCCCTTTCCAAGCAGGAGGCACTCTGGCTGCACAAGCTAGAGAGTCCTGCTTAGGACTTCCCTCTGGCAACAGAGTGGGTGCCAAGGGCCTGTGGGTGGGAAGGGGCTCGGAAGCCACAGGGGAGGCTTTGGGCCCCCAGTGCTCTGCGATGGAAAACGCTGCAGGCCCCAGCATCCACGAACTCCTCCAAGGCTGGGCAGTGGGAAAGCTGTCCACAGCCGAAGGCTCCCTGCCAAGTGCTGCAGGCCTTTCTGCGTGGCTCAGCGGCAGCTTCCTTGCAGGCTGCTGGTCCAGGGGCATGTGTGCCCTGGTCCGGAGTGCTGTAGGAGGAGCTCCTAGCAAGGGGAGCGCAAGCCCCTTGTTTCCTTGGCGTAGACTGGCCTGTGCACACAGAGGCCTGCCAGCAGTGAAGACAGTGCAGGCAGCAAGGGGGTGTGGCAGGCAGCGAAGAGGCGGCAGGAGTCCTGCTTGCAAGTGGGGTCATGACTGTTCGGTGCTCAGGCCCCAGTGGCCACGTGCACACACAGCCTCTGGACCCGCAGCTTCCCAGCAGTGCGAGAGACACACAGGCAACAAACACCCTGGGGCCTGCTCGAATGAACTGTGCTCTGTCGAGGTCCTGCTGGCTGGCAGTGGCCTAGGCCAGCACAGGCCCTAGGGAGGCCTGGCTGAGCCTGGGATGGGTCCCAAACTAGCAGTGCCCAGGGAAAGCCTGGGACTGGAGGCCAGGCTACAGGCTCATTCCAGCTGGAGCCTGGTGCCCAGAGCCTTCAGCTGGGACTTGCAGGGGGAATGCTCAGCACAGTGGCTTTGGCCTGCCATCCACGTTCCTCACTCGGGCCGTTCTGCCTGTTCGACCCACACTCCCTAGTAGTGTGTTCCTGAGGCAGTTGGACAGTTGGGGAAGTGGAGGCTCTCCCAGCATGGGAGGTCTGCCTAGAACATTGCTCTGTGTCCAAAGAGGATTCCCTGCACCTCCGGCACTGGGGAGAGATTTTGTGCACACAGGAGACCCCTGGCACACGCAGTGTTTCCCCACGGAAAGCAGTGTGAGAAGGAGCCCCTGCCAGGGAAGCAGGGCACTCTCCCATAGAAGCCCTCCATGCTGCAGGCTGTCATGGACTCAGCTACAGGCCTTTGTGGCTGGAGAGCCTACAGCTCCTCTGGAGGCTCTGGGTCAGTGTGCACTCCCCTTCGAGGAAACCAGGCCGTGTGGGATGATTCCCTGCCCAAGAATGGCAAGCAGCCTGCTCCTTCCAATGAGACGCACGTGTGGTGTGAGAGGCTTGGCAGCAGAGAAGAAGCAAGAGGGGCAGCCAGACAGGGCATGTGCATGCAGCTTGAAGGCCCCAGATCTCCTCCATCCCAACTGGGGGATGCCGGCTCTGCCCGCCAGGCCCCATTCGCAGGAGGGCACCCAGCTTCAGGATCTGCCCTTTCCCAGCCGTGAAAGCACACCCAGGCCACACGCTGAGCCCTGCCAAGGGGGAGCTTTGCTCCCCGCATGGGCCGAATGGCACGACTGGGTTAGGGCAGAGAAGGCCCTAGGAGGCCTTCAGGGTGCTGCCCCAGCATAGCAGTGCTCAGGCAAAGGCACTCTGCTCTCTGTAGGCTGGACGCACCCTGGAGTCTCTGCTTGAGGCAGAGAGAGCTCAGCAGGGCGAGCCTTGGCTGAAGGCAAAGCAGAGAGTTTTTTGGTGGAGCGATGGCACCATCTGCTGGCTGACAGGCATGGGAGCAGCCTCACTCCAAAGGAGTTCCTGAGGCCCTTTCCAAGCAGGAGGCACTCTGGCTGCACAAGCTAGAGAGTCCTGCTTAGGACTTCCCTCTGGCAACAGAGTGGGTGCCAAGGGCCTGTGGGTGGGAAGGGGCTCGGAAGCCACAGGGGAGGCTTTGGGCCCCCAGTGCTCTGCGATGGAAAACGCTGCAGGCCCCAGCATCCACGAACTCCTCCAAGGCTGGGCAGTGGGAAAGCTGTCCACAGCCGAAGGCTCCCTGCCAAGTGCTGCAGGCCTTTCTGCGTGGCTCAGCGGCAGCTTCCTTGCAGGCTGCTGGTCCAGGGGCGTGTGTGCCCTGGTCCGGAGTGCTGTAGGAGGAGCTCCTAGCAAGGGGAGCGCAAGCCCCTTGTTTCCTTGGCGTAGACTGGCCTGTGCACACAGAGGCCTGCCAGCAGTGAAGACAGTGCAGGCAGCAAGGGGGTGTGGCAGGCAGCGAAGAGGCGGCAGGAGTCCTGCTTGCAAGTGGGGTCATGACTGTTCGGTGCTCAGGCCCCAGTGGCCACGTGCACACACAGCCTCTGGACCCGCAGCTTCCCAGCAGTGCGAGAGACACACAGGCAACAAACACCCTGGGGCCTGCTCGAATGAACTGTGCTCTGTCGAGGTCCTGCTGGCTGGCAGTGGCCTAGGCCAGCACAGGCCCTAGGGAGGCCTGGCTGAGCCTGGGATGGGTCCCAAACTAGCAGTGCCCAGGGAAAGCCTGGGACTGGAGGCCAGGCTACAGGCTCATTCCAGCTGGAGCCTGGTGCCCAGAGCCTTCAGCTGGGACTTGCAGGGGGAATGCTCAGCACAGTGGCTTTGGCCTGCCATCCACGTTCCTCACTCGGGCCGTTCTGCCTGTTCGACCCACACTCCCTAGTAGTGTGTTCCTGAGGCAGTTGGACAGTTGGGGAAGTGGAGGCTCTCCCAGCATGGGAGGTCTGCCTAGAACATTGCTCTGTGTCCAAAGAGGATTCCCTGCACCTCCGGCACTGGGGAGAGATTTTGTGCACACAGGAGACCCCTGGCACACGCAGTGTTTCCCCACGGAAAGCAGTGTGAGAAGGAGCCCCTGCCAGGGAAGCAGGGCACTCTCCCATAGAAGCCCTCCATGCTGCAGGCTGTCATGGACTCAGCTACAGGCCTTTGTGGCTGGAGAGCCTACAGCTCCTCTGGAGGCTCTGGGTCAGTGTGCACTCCCCTTTGAGGAAACCAGGCCGTGTGGGATGATTCCCTGCCCAAGAATGGCAAGCAGCCTGCTCCTTCCAATGAGACGCACGTGTGGTGTGAGAGGCTTGGCAGCAGAGAAGAAGCAAGAGGGGCAGCCCGACAGGGCATGTGCATGCAGCTTGAAGGCCCCAGATCTCCTCCATCCCAACCGGGGGATGCCGGCTCTGCCCGCCAGGCCCCATTCGCAGGAGGGCACCCAGCTTCAGGATCTGCCCTTTCCCAGCCGTGAAAGCACACCCAGGCCACACGCTGAGCCCTGCCAAGGGGGAGCTTTGCTCCCCGCATGGGCCGAATGGCACGACTGGGTTAGGGCAGAGAAGGCCCTAGGAGGCCTTCAGGGTGCTGCCCCAGCATAGCAGTGCTCAGGCAAAGGCACTCTGCTCTCTGTAGGCTGGACGCACCCTGGAGTCTCTGCTTGAGGCAGAGAGAGCTCAGCAAGGCGAGCCTTGGCTGAAGGCAAAGCAGAGAGTTTTTTGGTGGAGCGATGGCACCATCTGCTGGCTGACAGGCATGGGAGCAGCCTCACTCCAAAGGAGTTCCTGAGGCCCTTTCCAAGCAGGAGGCACTCTGGCTGCACAAGCTAGAGAGTCCTGCTTAGGACTTCCCTCTGGCAACAGAGTGGGTGCCAAGGGCCTGTGGGTGGGAAGGGGCTCGGAAGCCACAGGGGAGGCTTTGGGCCCCCAGTGCTCTGCGATGGAAAACGCTGCAGGCCCCAGCATCCACGAACTCCTCCAAGGCTGGGCAGTGGGAAAGCTGTCCACAGCCGAAGGCTCCCTGCCAAGTGCTGCAGGCCTTTCTGCGTGGCTCAGCGGCAGCTTCCTTGCAGGCTGCTGGTCCAGGGGCATGTGTGCCCTGGTCCGGAGTGCTGTAGGAGGAGCTCCTAGCAAGGGGAGCGCAAGCCCCTTGTTTCCTTGGCGTAGACTGGCCTGTGCACACAGAGGCCTGCCAGCAGTGAAGACAGTGCAGGCAGCAAGGGGGTGTGGCAGGCAGCGAAGAGGCGGCAGGAGTCCTGCTTGCAAGTGGGGTCATGACTGTTCGGTGCTCAGGCCCCAGTGGCCACGTGCACACACAGCCTCTGGACCCGCAGCTTCCCAGCAGTGCGAGAGACACACAGGCAACAAACACCCTGGGGCCTGCTCGAATGAACTGTGCTCTGTCGAGGTCCTGCTGGCTGGCAGTGGCCTAGGCCAGCACAGGCCCTAGGGAGGCCTGGCTGAGCCTGGGATGGGTCCCAAACTAGCAGTGCCCAGGGAAAGCCTGGGACTGGAGGCCAGGCTACAGGCTCATTCCAGCTGGAGCCTGGTGCCCAGAGCCTTCAGCTGGGACTTGCAGGGGGAATGCTCAGCACAGTGGCTTTGGCCTGCCATCCACGTTCCTCACTCGGGCCGTTCTGCCTGTTCGACCCACACTCCCTAGTAGTGTGTTCCTGAGGCAGTTGGACAGTTGGGGAAGTGGAGGCTCTCCCAGCATGGGAGGTCTGCCTAGAACATTGCTCTGTGTCCAAAGAGGATTCCCTGCACCTCCGGCACTGGGGAGAGATTTTGTGCACACAGGAGACCCCTGGCACACGCAGTGTTTCCCCACGGAAAGCAGTGTGAGAAGGAGCCCCTGCCAGGGAAGCAGGGCACTCTCCCATAGAAGCCCTCCATGCTGCAGGCTGTCATGGACTCAGCTACAGGCCTTTGTGGCTGGAGAGCCTACAGCTCCTCTGGAGGCTCTGGGTCAGTGTGCACTCCCCTTCGAGGAAACCAGGCCGTGTGGGATGATTCCCTGCCCAAGAATGGCAAGCAGCCTGCTCCTTCCAATGAGACGCACGTGTGGTGTGAGAGGCTTGGCAGCAGAGAAGAAGCAAGAGGGGCAGCCAGACAGGGCATGTGCATGCAGCTTGAAGGCCCCAGATCTCCTCCATCCCAACTGGGGGATGCCGGCTCTGCCCGCCAGGCCCCATTCGCAGGAGGGCACCCAGCTTCAGGATCTGCCCTTTCCCAGCCGTGAAAGCACACCCAGGCCACACGCTGAGCCCTGCCAAGGGGGAGCTTTGCTCCCCGCATGGGCCGAATGGCACGACTGGGTTAGGGCAGAGAAGGCCCTAGGAGGCCTTCAGGGTGCTGCCCCAGCATAGCAGTGCTCAGGCAAAGGCACTCTGCTCTCTGTAGGCTGGACGCACCCTGGAGTCTCTGCTTGAGGCAGAGAGAGCTCAGCAGGGCGAGCCTTGGCTGAAGGCAAAGCAGAGAGTTTTTTGGTGGAGCGATGGCACCATCTGCTGGCTGACAGGCATGGGAGCAGCCTCACTCCAAAGGAGTTCCTGAGGCCCTTTCCAAGCAGGAGGCACTCTGGCTGCACAAGCTAGAGAGTCCTGCTTAGGACTTCCCTCTGGCAACAGAGTGGGTGCCAAGGGCCTGTGGGTGGGAAGGGGCTCGGAAGCCACAGGGGAGGCTTTGGGCCCCCAGTGCTCTGCGATGGAAAACGCTGCAGGCCCCAGCATCCACGAACTCCTCCAAGGCTGGGCAGTGGGAAAGCTGTCCACAGCCGAAGGCTCCCTGCCAAGTGCTGCAGGCCTTTCTGCGTGGCTCAGCGGCAGCTTCCTTGCAGGCTGCTGGTCCAGGGGCGTGTGTGCCCTGGTCCGGAGTGCTGTAGGAGGAGCTCCTAGCAAGGGGAGCGCAAGCCCCTTGTTTCCTTGGCGTAGACTGGCCTGTGCACACAGAGGCCTGCCAGCAGTGAAGACAGTGCAGGCAGCAAGGGGGTGTGGCAGGCAGCGAAGAGGCGGCAGGAGTCCTGCTTGCAAGTGGGGTCATGACTGTTCGGTGCTCAGGCCCCAGTGGCCACGTGCACACACAGCCTCTGGACCCGCAGCTTCCCAGCAGTGCGAGAGACACACAGGCAACAAACACCCTGGGGCCTGCTCGAATGAACTGTGCTCTGTCGAGGTCCTGCTGGCTGGCAGTGGCCCAGGCCAGCACAGGCCCTAGGGAGGCCTGGCTGAGCCTGGGATGGGTCCCAAACTAGCAGTGCCCAGGGAAAGCCTGGGACTGGAGGCCAGGCTACAGGCTCATTCCAGCTGGAGCCTGGTGCCCAGAGCCTTCAGCTGGGACTTGCAGGGGGAATGCTCAGCACAGTGGCTTTGGCCTGCCATCCACGTTCCTCACTCGGGCCGTTCTGCCTGTTCGACCCACACTCCCTAGTAGTGTGTTCCTGAGGCAGTTGGACAGTTGGGGAAGTGGAGGCTCTCCCAGCATGGGAGGTCTGCCTAGAACATTGCTCTGTGTCCAAAGAGGATTCCCTGCACCTCCGGCACTGGGGAGAGATTTTGTGCACACAGGAGACCCCTGGCACATGCAGTGTTTCCTCACGGAAAGCAGTGTGAGAAGGAGCCCCTGCCAGGGAAGCAGGGCACTCTCCCATAGAAGCCCTCCATGCTGCAGGCTGTCATGGACTCAGCTACAGGCCTTTGTGGCTGGAGAGCCTACAGCTCCTCTGGAGGCTCTGGGTCAGTGTGCACTCCCCTTTGAGGAAACCAGGCCGTGTGGGATGATTCCCTGCCCAAGAATGGCAAGCAGCCTGCTCCTTCCAATGAGACGCACGTGTGGTGTGAGAGGCTTGGCAGCAGAGAAGAAGCAAGAGGGGCAGCCAGACAGGGCATGTGCATGCAGCTTGAAGGCCCCAGATCTCCTCCATCCCAACCGGGGGATGCCGGCTCTGCCCGCCAGGCCCCATTCGCAGGAGGGCACCCAGCTTCAGGATCTGCCCTTTCCCAGCCGTGAAAGCACACCCAGGCCACACGCTGAGCCCTGCCAAGGGGGAGCTTTGCTCCCCGCATGGGCCGAATGGCACGACTGGGTTAGCGCAGAGAAGGCCCTAGGAGGCCTTCAGGGTGCTGCCCCAGCATAGCAGTGCTCAGGCAAAGGCACTCTGCTCTCTGTAGGCTGGATGCACCCTGGAGTCTCTGCTTGAGGCAGAGAGAGCTCAGCAGGGCGAGCCTTGGCTGAAGGCAAAGCAGAGAGTTTTTTGGTGGAGCGATGGCACCATCTGCTGGCTGACAGGCATGGGAGCAGCCTCACTCCAAAGGAGTTCCTGAGGCCCTTTCCAAGCAGGAGGCACTCTGGCTGCACAAGCTAGAGAGTCCTGCTTAGGACTTCCCTCTGGCAACAGAGTGGGTGCCAAGGGCCTGTGGGTGGGAAGGGGCTCGGAAGCCACAGGGGAGGCTTTGGGCCCCCAGTGCTCTGCGATGGAAAACGCTGCAGGCCCCAGCATCCACGAACTCCTCCAAGGCTGGGCAGTTGGAAAGCTGTCCACAGCTGAAGGCTCCCTGCCAAGTGCTGCAGGCCTTTCTGCGTGGCTCAGCGGCAGCTTCCTTGCAGGCTGCTGGTCCAGGGGCGTGTGTGCCCTGGTCCGGAGTGCTGTAGGAGGAGCTCCTAGCAAGGGGAGCGCAAGCCCCTTGTTTCCTTGGCGTAGACTGGCCTGTGCACACAGAGGCCTGCCAGCAGTGAAGACAGTGCAGGCAGCAAGGGGGTGTGGCAGGCAGCGAAGAGGCGGCAGGAGTCCTGCTTGCAAGTGGGGTCATGACTGTTCGGTGCTCAGGCCCCAGTGGCCACGTGCACACACAGCCTCTGGACCCGCAGCTTCCCAGCAGTGCGAGAGACACACAGGCAACAAACACCCTGGGGCCTGCTCGAATGAACTGTGCTCTGTCGAGGTCCTGCTGGCTGGCAGTGGCCTAGGCCAGCACAGGCCCTAGGGAGGCCTGGCTGAGCCTGGAATGGGTCCCAAACTAGCAGTGCCCAGGGAAAGCCTGGGACTGGAGGCCAGGCTACAGGCTCATTCCAGCTGGAGCCTGGTGCCCAGAGCCTTCAGCTGGGACTTGCAGGGGGAATGCTCAGCACAGTGGCTTTGGCCTGCCATCCACGTTCCTCACTCGGGCCGTTCTGCCTGTTCGACCCACACTCCCTAGTAGTGTGTTCCTGAGGCAGTTGGACAGTTGGGGAAGTGGAGGCTCTCCCAGCATGGGAGGTCTGCCTAGAACATTGCTCTGTGTCCAAAGAGGATTCCCTGCACCTCCGGCACTGGGGAGAGATTTTGTGCACACAGGAGACCCCTGGCACACGCAGTGTTTCCCCACGGAAAGCAGTGTGAGAAGGAGCCCCTGCCAGGGAAGCAGGGCACTCTCCCATAGAAGCCCTCCATGCTGCAGGCTGTCATGGACTCAGCTACAGGCCTTTGTGGCTGGAGAGCCTACAGCTCCTCTGGAGGCTCTGGGTCAGTGTGCACTCCCCTTTGAGGAAACCAGGCCGTGTGGGATGATTCCCTGCCCAAGAATGGCAAGCAGCCTGCTCCTTCCAATGAGACGCACGTGTGGTGTGAGAGGCTTGGCAGCAGAGAAGAAGCAAGAGGGGCAGCCCGACAGGGCATGTGCATGCAGCTTGAAGGCCCCAGATCTCCTCCATCCCAACCGGGGGATGCCGGCTCTGCCCGCCAGGCCCCATTCGCAGGAGGGCACCCAGCTTCAGGATCTGCCCTTTCCCAGCCGTGAAAGCACACCCAGGCCACACGCTGAGCCCTGCCAAGGGGGAGCTTTGCTCCCCGCATGGGCCGAATGGCACGACTGGGTTAGGGCAGAGAAGGCCCTAGGAGGCCTTCAGGGTGCTGCCCCAGCATAGCAGTGCTCAGGCAAAGGCACTCTGCTCTCTGTAGGCTGGACGCACCCTGGAGTCTCTGCTTGAGGCAGAGAGAGCTCAGCAGGGCGAGCCTTGGCTGAAGGCAAAGCAGAGAGTTTTTTGGTGGAGCGATGGCACCATCTGCTGGCTGACAGGCATGGGAGCAGCCTCACTCCAAAGGAGTTCCTGAGGCCCTTTCCAAGCAGGAGGCACTCTGGCTGCACAAGCTAGAGAGTCCTGCTTAGGACTTCCCTCTGGCAACAGAGTGGGTGCCAAGGGCCTGTGGGTGGGAAGGGGCTCGGAAGCCACAGGGGAGGCTTTGGGCCCCCAGTGCTCTGCGATGGAAAACGCTGCAGGCCCCAGCATCCACGAACTCCTCCAAGGCTGGGCAGTTGGAAAGCTGTCCACAGCTGAAGGCTCCCTGCCAAGTGCTGCAGGCCTTTCTGCGTGGCTCAGCGGCAGCTTCCTTGCAGGCTGCTGGTCCAGGGGCGTGTGTGCCCTGGTCCGGAGTGCTGTAGGAGGAGCTCCTAGCAAGGGGAGCGCAAGCCCCTTGTTTCCTTGGCGTAGACTGGCCTGTGCACACAGAGGCCTGCCAGCAGTGAAGACAGTGCAGGCAGCAAGGGGGTGTGGCAGGCAGCGAAGAGGCGGCAGGAGTCCTGCTTGCAAGTGGGGTCATGACTGTTCGGTGCTCAGGCCCCAGTGGCCACGTGCACACACAGCCTCTGGACCCGCAGCTTCCCAGCAGTGCGAGAGACACACAGGCAACAAACACCCTGGGGCCTGCTCGAATGAACTGTGCTCTGTCGAGGTCCTGCTGGCTGGCAGTGGCCTAGGCCAGCACAGGCCCTAGGGAGGCCTGGCTGAGCCTGGAATGGGTCCCAAACTAGCAGTGCCCAGGGAAAGCCTGGGACTGGAGGCCAGGCTACAGGCTCATTCCAGCTGGAGCCTGGTGCCCAGAGCCTTCAGCTGGGACTTGCAGGGGGAATGCTCAGCACAGTGGCTTTGGCCTGCCATCCACGTTCCTCACTCGGGCCGTTCTGCCTGTTTGACCCACACTCCCTAGTAGTGTGTTCCTGAGGCAGTTGGACAGTTGGGGAAGTGGAGGCTCTCCCAGCATGGGAGGTCTGCCTAGAACATTGCTCTGTGTCCAAAGAGGATTCCCTGCACCTCCGGCACTGGGGAGAGATTTTGTGCACACAGGAGACCCCTGGCACACGCAGTGTTTCCCCACGGAAAGCAGTGTGAGAAGGAGCCCCTGCCAGGGAAGCAGGGCACTCTCCCATAGAAGCCCTCCATGCTGCAGGCTGTCATGGACTCAGCTACAGGCCTTTGTGGCTGGAGAGCCTACAGCTCCTCTGGAGGCTCTGGGTCAGTGTGCACTCCCCTTTGAGGAAACCAGGCCGTGTGGGATGATTCCCTGCCCAAGAATGGCAAGCAGCCTGCTCCTTCCAATGAGACGCACGTGTGGTGTGAGAGGCTTGGCAGCAGAGAAGAAGCAAGAGGGGCAGCCCGACAGGGCATGTGCATGCAGCTTGAAGGCCCCAGATCTCCTCCATCCCAACCGGGGGATGCCGGCTCTGCCCGCCAGGCCCCATTCGCAGGAGGGCACCCAGCTTCAGGATCTGCCCTTTCCCAGCCGTGAAAGCACACCCAGGCCACACGCTGAGCCCTGCCAAGGGGGAGCTTTGCTCCCCGCATGGGCCGAATGGCACGACTGGGTTAGGGCAGAGAAGGCCCTAGGAGGCCTTCAGGGTGCTGCCCCAGCATAGCAGTGCTCAGGCAAAGGCACTCTGCTCTCTGTAGGCTGGACGCACCCTGGAGTCTCTGCTTGAGGCAGAGAGAGCTCAGCAGGGCGAGCCTTGGCTGAAGGCAAAGCAGAGAGTTTTTTGGTGGAGCGATGGCACCATCTGCTGGCTGACAGGCATGGGAGCAGCCTCACTCCAAAGGAGTTCCTGAGGCCCTTTCCAAGCAGGAGGCACTCTGGCTGCACAAGCTAGAGAGTCCTGCTTAGGACTTCCCTCTGGCAACAGAGTGGGTGCCAAGGGCCTGTGGGTGGGAAGGGGCTCGGAAGCCACAGGGGAGGCTTTGGGCCCCCAGTGCTCTGCGATGGAAAACGCTGCAGGCCCCAGCATCCACGAACTCCTCCAAGGCTGGGCAGTGGGAAAGCTGTCCACAGCCGAAGGCTCCCTGCCAAGTGCTGCAGGCCTTTCTGCGTGGCTCAGCGGCAGCTTCCTTGCAGGCTGCTGGTCCAGGGGCGTGTGTGCCCTGGTCCGGAGTGCTGTAGGAGGAGCTCCTAGCAAGGGGAGCGCAAGCCCCTTGTTTCCTTGGCGTAGACTGGCCTGTGCACACAGAGGCCTGCCAGCAGTGAAGACAGTGCAGGCAGCAAGGGGGTGTGGCAGGCAGCGAAGAGGCGGCAGGAGTCCTGCTTGCAAGTGGGGTCATGACTGTTCGGTGCTCAGGCCCCAGTGGCCACGTGCACACACAGCCTCTGGACCCGCAGCTTCCCAGCAGTGCGAGAGACACACAGGCAACAAACACCCTGGGGCCTGCTCGAATGAACTGTGCTCTGTCGAGGTCCTGCTGGCTGGCAGTGGCCTAGGCCAGCACAGGCCCTAGGGAGGCCTGGCTGAGCCTGGAATGGGTCCCAAACTAGCAGTGCCCAGGGAAAGCCTGGGACTGGAGGCCAGGCTACAGGCTCATTCCAGCTGGAGCCTGGTGCCCAGAGCCTTCAGCTGGGACTTGCAGGGGGAATGCTCAGCACAGTGGCTTTGGCCTGCCATCCACGTTCCTCACTCGGGCCGTTCTGCCTGTTCGACCCACACTCCCTAGTAGTGTGTTCCTGAGGCAGTTGGACAGTTGGGGAAGTGGAGGCTCTCCCAGCATGGGAGGTCTGCCTAGAACATTGCTCTGTGTCCAAAGAGGATTCCCTGCACCTCCGGCACTGGGGAGAGATTTTGTGCACACAGGAGACCCCTGGCACACGCAGTGTTTCCCCACGGAAAGCAGTGTGAGAAGGAGCCCCTGCCAGGGAAGCAGGGCACTCTCCCATAGAAGCCCTCCATGCTGCAGGCTGTCATGGACTCAGCTACAGGCCTTTGTGGCTGGAGAGCCTACAGCTCCTCTGGAGGCTCTGGGTCAGTGTGCACTCCCCTTCGAGGAAACGAGGCCGTGTGGGATGATTCCCTGCCCAAGAATGGCAAGCAGCCTGCTCCTTCCAATGAGACGCACGTGTGGTGTGAGAGGCTTGGCAGCAGAGAAGAAGCAAGAGGGGCAGCCAGACAGGGCATGTGCATGCAGCTTGAAGGCCCCAGATCTCCTCCATCCCAACCGGGGGATGCCGGCTCTGCCCGCCAGGCCCCATTCGCAGGAGGGCACCCAGCTTCAGGATCTGCCCTTTCCCAGCCGTGAAAGCACACCCAGGCCACACGCTGAGCCCTGCCAAGGGGGAGCTTTGCTCCCCGCATGGGCCGAATGGCACGACTGGGTTAGGGCAGAGAAGGCCCTAGGAGGCCTTCAGGGTGCTGCCCCAGCATAGCAGTGCTCAGGCAAAGGCACTCTGCTCTCTGTAGGCTGGACGCACCCTGGAGTCTCTGCTTGAGGCAGAGAGAGCTCAGCAGGGCGAGCCTTGGCTGAAGGCAAAGCAGAGAGTTTTTTGGTGGAGCGATGGCACCATCTGCTGGCTGACAGGCATGGGAGCAGCCTCACTCCAAAGGAGTTCCTGAGGCCCTTTCCAAGCAGGAGGCACTCTGGCTGCACAAGCTAGAGAGTCCTGCTTAGGACTTCCCTCTGGCAACAGAGTGGGTGCCAAGGGCCTGTGGGTGGGAAGGGGCTCGGAAGCCACAGGGGAGGCTTTGGGCCCCCAGTGCTCTGCGATGGAAAACGCTGCAGGCCCCAGCATCCACGAACTCCTCCAAGGCTGGGCAGTGGGAAAGCTGTCCACAGCCGAAGGCTCCCTGCCAAGTGCTGCAGGCCTTTCTGCGTGGCTCAGCGGCAGCTTCCTTGCAGGCTGCTGGTCCAGGGGCATGTGTGCCCTGGTCCGGAGTGCTGTAGGAGGAGCTCCTAGCAAGGGGAGCGCAAGCCCCTTGTTTCCTTGGCGTAGACTGGCCTGTGCACACAGAGGCCTGCCAGCAGTGAAGAGAGTGCAGGCAGCAAGGGGGTGTGGCAGGCAGCGAAGAGGCGGCAGGAGTCCTGCTTGCAAGTGGGGTCATGACTGTTCGGTGCTCAGGCCCCAGTGGCCACGTGCACACACAGCCTCTGGACCCGCAGCTTCCCAGCAGTGCGAGAGACACACAGGCAACAAACACCCTGGGGCCTGCTCGAATGAACTGTGCTCTGTCGAGGTCCTGCTGGCTGGCAGTGGCCTAGGCCAGCACAGGCCCTAGGGAGGCCTGGCTGAGCCTGGGATGGGTCCCAAACTAGCAGTGCCCAGGGAAAGCCTGGGACTGGAGGCCAGGCTACAGGCTCATTCCAGCTGGAGCCTGGTGCCCAGAGCCTTCAGCTGGGACTTGCAGGGGGAATGCTCAGCACAGTGGCTTTGGCCTGCCATCCACGTTCCTCACTCGGGCCGTTCTGCCTGTTCGACCCACACTCCCTAGTAGTGTGTTCCTGAGGCAGTTGGACAGTTGGGGAAGTGGAGGCTCTCCCAGCATGGGAGGTCTGCCTAGAACATTGCTCTGTGTCCAAAGAGGATTCCCTGCACCTCCGGCACTGGGGAGAGATTTTGTGCACACAGGAGACCCCTGGCACACGCAGTGTTTCCTCACGGAAAGCAGTGTGAGAAGGAGCCCCTGCCAGGGAAGCAGGGCACTCTCCCATAGAAGCCCTCCATGCTGCAGGCTGTCATGGACTCAGCTACAGGCCTTTGTGGCTGGAGAGCCTACAGCTCCTCTGGAGGCTCTGGGTCAGTGTGCACTCCCCTTTGAGGAAACCAGGCCGTGTGGGATGATTCCCTGCCCAAGAATGGCAAGCAGCCTGCTCCTTCCAATGAGACGCACGTGTGGTGTGAGAGGCTTGGCAGCAGAGAAGAAGCAAGAGGGGCAGCCAGACAGGGCATGTGCATGCAGCTTGAAGGCCCCAGATCTCCTCCATCCCAACCGGGGGATGCCGGCTCTGCCCGCCAGGCCCCATTCGCAGGAGGGCACCCAGCTTCAGGATCTGCCCTTTCCCAGCCGTGAAAGCACACCCAGGCCACACGCTGAGCCCTGCCAAGGGGGAGCTTTGCTCCCCGCATGGGCCGAATGGCACGACTGGGTTAGCGCAGAGAAGGCCCTAGGAGGCCTTCAGGGTGCTGCCCCAGCATAGCAGTGCTCAGGCAAAGGCACTCTGCTCTCTGTAGGCTGGATGCACCCTGGAGTCTCTGCTTGAGGCAGAGAGAGCTCAGCAGGGCGAGCCTTGGCTGAAGGCAAAGCAGAGAGTTTTTTGGTGGAGCGATGGCACCATCTGCTGGCTGACAGGCATGGGAGCAGCCTCACTCCAAAGGAGTTCCTGAGGCCCTTTCCAAGCAGGAGGCACTCTGGCTGCACAAGCTAGAGAGTCCTGCTTAGGACTTCCCTCTGGCAACAGAGTGGGTGCCAAGGGCCTGTGGGTGGGAAGGGGCTCGGAAGCCACAGGGGAGGCTTTGGGCCCCCAGTGCTCTGCGATGGAAAACGCTGCAGGCCCCAGCATCCACGAACTCCTCCAAGGCTGGGCAGTTGGAAAGCTGTCCACAGCTGAAGGCTCCCTGCCAAGTGCTGCAGGCCTTTCTGCGTGGCTCAGCGGCAGCTTCCTTGCAGGCTGCTGGTCCAGGGGCGTGTGTGCCCTGGTCCGGAGTGCTGTAGGAGGAGCTCCTAGCAAGGGGAGCGCAAGCCCCTTGTTTCCTTGGCGTAGACTGGCCTGTGCACACAGAGGCCTGCCAGCAGTGAAGACAGTGCAGGCAGCAAGGGGGTGTGGCAGGCAGCGAAGAGGCGGCAGGAGTCCTGCTTGCAAGTGGGGTCATGACTGTTCGGTGCTCAGGCCCCAGTGGCCACGTGCACACACAGCCTCTGGACCCGCAGCTTCCCAGCAGTGCGAGAGACACACAGGCAACAAACACCCTGGGGCCTGCTCGAATGAACTGTGCTCTGTCGAGGTCCTGCTGGCTGGCAGTGGCCTAGGCCAGCACAGGCCCTAGGGAGGCCTGGCTGAGCCTGGAATGGGTCCCAAACTAGCAGTGCCCAGGGAAAGCCTGGGACTGGAGGCCAGGCTACAGGCTCATTCCAGCTGGCGCCTGGTGCCCAGAGCCTTCAGCTGGGACTTGCAGGGGGAATGCTCAGCACAGTGGCTTTGGCCTGCCATCCACGTTCCTCACTCGGGCCGTTCTGCCTGTTCGACCCACACTCCCTAGTAGTGTGTTCCTGAGGCAGTTGGACAGTTGGGGAAGTGGAGGCTCTCCCAGCATGGGAGGTCTGCCTAGAACATTGCTCTGTGTCCAAAGAGGATTCCCTGCACCTCCGGCACTGGGGAGAGATTTTGTGCACACAGGAGACCCCTGGCACACGCAGTGTTTCCCCACGGAAAGCAGTGTGAGAAGGAGCCCCTGCCAGGGAAGCAGGGCACTCTCCCATAGAAGCCCTCCATGCTGCAGGCTGTCATGGACTCAGCTACAGGCCTTTGTGGCTGGAGAGCCTACAGCTCCTCTGGAGGCTCTGGGTCAGTGTGCACTCCCCTTTGAGGAAACCAGGCCGTGTGGGATGATTCCCTGCCCAAGAATGGCAAGCAGCCTGCTCCTTCCAATGAGACGCACGTGTGGTGTGAGAGGCTTGGCAGCAGAGAAGAAGCAAGAGGGGCAGCCCGACAGGGCATGTGCATGCAGCTTGAAGGCCCCAGATCTCCTCCATCCCAACCGGGGGATGCCGGCTCTGCCCGCCAGGCCCCATTCGCAGGAGGGCACCCAGCTTCAGGATCTGCCCTTTCCCAGCCGTGAAAGCACACCCAGGCCACACGCTGAGCCCTGCCAAGGGGGAGCTTTGCTCCCCGCATGGGCCGAATGGCACGACTGGGTTAGGGCAGAGAAGGCCCTAGGAGGCCTTCAGGGTGCTGCCCCAGCATAGCAGTGCTCAGGCAAAGGCACTCTGCTCTCTGTAGGCTGGACGCACCCTGGAGTCTCTGCTTGAGGCAGAGAGAGCTCAGCAGGGCGAGCCTTGGCTGAAGGCAAAGCAGAGAGTTTTTTGGTGGAGCGATGGCACCATCTGCTGGCTGACAGGCATGGGAGCAGCCTCACTCCAAAGGAGTTCCTGAGGCCCTTTCCAAGCAGGAGGCACTCTGGCTGCACAAGCTAGAGAGTCCTGCTTAGGACTTCCCTCTGGCAACAGAGTGGGTGCCAAGGGCCTGTGGGTGGGAAGGGGCTCGGAAGCCACAGGGGAGGCTTTGGGCCCCCAGTGCTCTGCGATGGAAAATGCTGCAGGCCCCAGCATCCACGAACTCCTCCAAGGCTGGGCAGTGGGAAAGCTGTCCACAGCCGAAGGCTCCCTGCCAAGTGCTGCAGGCCTTTCTGCGTGGCTCAGCGGCAGCTTCCTTGCAGGCTGCTGGTCCAGGGGCATGTGTGCCCTGGTCCGGAGTGCTGTAGGAGGAGCTCCTAGCAAGGGGAGCGCAAGCCCCTTGTTTCCTTGGCGTAGACTGGCCTGTGCACACAGAGGCCTGCCAGCAGTGAAGACAGTGCAGGCAGCAAGGGGGTGTGGCAGGCAGCGAAGAGGCGGCAGGAGTCCTGCTTGCAAGTGGGGTCATGACTGTTCGGTGCTCAGGCCCCAGTGGCCACGTGCACACACAGCCTCTGGACCCGCAGCTTCCCAGCAGTGCGAGAGACACACAGGCAACAAACACCCTGGGGCCTGCTCGAATGAACTGTGCTCTGTCGAGGTCCTGCTGGCTGGCAGTGGCCTAGGCCAGCACAGGCCCTAGGGAGGCCTGGCTGAGCCTGGAATGGGTCCCAAACTAGCAGTGCCCAGGGAAAGCCTGGGACTGGAGGCCAGGCTACAGGCTCATTCCAGCTGGAGCCTGGTGCCCAGAGCCTTCAGCTGGGACTTGCAGGGGGAATGCTCAGCACAGTGGCTTTGGCCTGCCATCCACGTTCCTCACTCGGGCCGTTCTGCCTGTTCGACCCACACTCCCTAGTAGTGTGTTCCTGAGGCAGTTGGACAGTTGGGGAAGTGGAGGCTCTCCCAGCATGGGAGGTCTGCCTAGAACATTGCTCTGTGTCCAAAGAGGATTCCCTGCACCTCCGGCACTGGGGAGAGATTTTGTGCACACAGGAGACCCCTGGCACACGCAGTGTTTCCCCACGGAAAGCAGTGTGAGAAGGAGCCCCTGCCAGGGAAGCAGGGCACTCTCCCATAGAAGCCCTCCATGCTGCAGGCTGTCATGGACTCAGCTACAGGCCTTTGTGGCTGGAGAGCCTACAGCTCCTCTGGAGGCTCTGGGTCAGTGTGCACTCCCCTTTGAGGAAACCAGGCCGTGTGGGATGATTCCCTGCCCAAGAATGGCAAGCAGCCTGCTCCTTCCAATGAGACGCACGTGTGGTGTGAGAGGCTTGGCAGCAGAGAAGAAGCAAGAGGGGCAGCCCGACAGGGCATGTGCATGCAGCTTGAAGGCCCCAGATCTCCTCCATCCCAACCGGGGGATGCCGGCTCTGCCCGCCAGGCCCCATTCGCAGGAGGGCACCCAGCTTCAGGATCTGCCCTTTCCCAGCCGTGAAAGCACACCCAGGCCACACGCTGAGCCCTGCCAAGGGGGAGCTTTGCTCCCCGCATGGGCCGAATGGCACGACTGGGTTAGGGCAGAGAAGGCCCTAGGAGGCCTTCAGGGTGCTGCCCCAGCATAGCAGTGCTCAGGCAAAGGCACTCTGCTCTCTGTAGGCTGGACGCACCCTGGAGTCTCTGCTTGAGGCAGAGAGAGCTCAGCAGGGCGAGCCTTGGCTGAAGGCAAAGCAGAGAGTTTTTTGGTGGAGCGATGGCACCATCTGCTGGCTGACAGGCATGGGAGCAGCCTCACTCCAAAGGAGTTCCTGAGGCCCTTTCCAAGCAGGAGGCACTCTGGCTGCACAAGCTAGAGAGTCCTGCTTAGGACTTCCCTCTGGCAACAGAGTGGGTGCCAAGGGCCTGTGGGTGGGAAGGGGCTCGGAAGCCACAGGGGAGGCTTTGGGCCCCCAGTGCTCTGCGATGGAAAACGCTGCAGGCCCCAGCATCCACGAACTCCTCCAAGGCTGGGCAGTTGGAAAGCTGTCCACAGCTGAAGGCTCCCTGCCAAGTGCTGCAGGCCTTTCTGCGTGGCTCAGCGGCAGCTTCCTTGCAGGCTGCTGGTCCAGGGGCGTGTGTGCCCTGGTCCGGAGTGCTGTAGGAGGAGCTCCTAGCAAGGGGAGCGCAAGCCCCTTGTTTCCTTGGCGTAGACTGGCCTGTGCACACAGAGGCCTGCCAGCAGTGAAGACAGTGCAGGCAGCAAGGGGGTGTGGCAGGCAGCGAAGAGGCGGCAGGAGTCCTGCTTGCAAGTGGGGTCATGACTGTTCGGTGCTCAGGCCCCAGTGGCCACGTGCACACACAGCCTCTGGACCCGCAGCTTCCCAGCAGTGCGAGAGACACACAGGCAACAAACACCCTGGGGCCTGCTCGAATGAACTGTGCTCTGTCGAGGTCCTGCTGGCTGGCAGTGGCCTAGGCCAGCACAGGCCCTAGGGAGGCCTGGCTGAGCCTGGAATGGGTCCCAAACTAGCAGTGCCCAGGGAAAGCCTGGGACTGGAGGCCAGGCTACAGGCTCATTCCAGCTGGAGCCTGGTGCCCAGAGCCTTCAGCTGGGACTTGCAGGGGGAATGCTCAGCACAGTGGCTTTGGCCTGCCATCCACGTTCCTCACTCGGGCCGTTCTGCCTGTTCGACCCACACTCCCTAGTAGTGTGTTCCTGAGGCAGTTGGACAGTTGGGGAAGTGGAGGCTCTCCCAGCATGGGAGGTCTGCCTAGAACATTGCTCTGTGTCCAAAGAGGATTCCCTGCACCTCCGGCACTGGGGAGAGATTTTGTGCACACAGGAGACCCCTGGCACACGCAGTGTTTCCCCACGGAAAGCAGTGTGAGAAGGAGCCCCTGCCAGGGAAGCAGGGCACTCTCCCATAGAAGCCCTCCATGCTGCAGGCTGTCATGGACTCAGCTACAGGCCTTTGTGGCTGGAGAGCCTACAGCTCCTCTGGAGGCTCTGGGTCAGTGTGCACTCCCCTTTGAGGAAACCAGGCCGTGTGGGATGATTCCCTGCCCAAGAATGGCAAGCAGCCTGCTCCTTCCAATGAGACGCACGTGTGGTGTGAGAGGCTTGGCAGCAGAGAAGAAGCAAGAGGGGCAGCCAGACAGGGCATGTGCATGCAGCTTGAAGGCCCCAGATCTCCTCCATCCCAACCGGGGGATGCCGGCTCTGCCCGCCAGGCCCCATTCGCAGGAGGGCACCCAGCTTCAGGATCTGCCCTTTCCCAGCCGTGAAAGCACACCCAGGCCACACGCTGAGCCCTGCCAAGGGGGAGCTTTGCTCCCCGCATGGGCCGAATGGCACGACTGGGTTAGGGCAGAGAAGGCCCTGGGAGGCCTTCAGGGTGCTGCCCCAGCATAGCAGTGCTCAGGCAAAGGCACTCTGCTCTCTGTAGGCTGGACGCACCCTGGAGTCTCTGCTTGAGGCAGAGAGAGCTCAGCAGGGCGAGCCTTGGCTGAAGGCAAAGCAGAGAGTTTTTTGGTGGAGCGATGGCACCATCTGCTGGCTGACAGGCATGGGAGCAGCCTCACTCCAAAGGAGTTCCTGAGGCCCTTTCCAAGCAGGAGGCACTCTGGCTGCACAAGCTAGAGAGTCCTGCTTAGGACTTCCCTCTGGCAACAGAGTGGGTGCCAAGGGCCTGTGGGTGGGAAGGGGCTCGGAAGCCACAGGGGAGGCTTTGGGCCCCCAGTGCTCTGCGATGGAAAACGCTGCAGGCCCCAGCATCCACGAACTCCTCCAAGGCTGGGCAGTGGGAAAGCTGTCCACAGCCGAAGGCTCCCTGCCAAGTGCTGCAGGCCTTTCTGCGTGGCTCAGCGGCAGCTTCCTTGCAGGCTGCTGGTCCAGGGGCGTGTGTGCCCTGGTCCGGAGTGCTGTAGGAGGAGCTCCTAGCAAGGGGAGCGCAAGCCCCTTGTTTCCTTGGCGTAGACTGGCCTGTGCACACAGAGGCCTGCCAGCAGTGAAGACAGTGCAGGCAGCAAGGGGGTGTGGCAGGCAGCGAAGAGGCGGCAGGAGTCCTGCTTGCAAGTGGGGTCATGACTGTTCGGTGCTCAGGCCCCAGTGGCCACGTGCACACACAGCCTCTGGACCCGCAGCTTCCCAGCAGTGCGAGAGACACACAGGCAACAAACACCCTGGGGCCTGCTCGAATGAACTGTGCTCTGTCGAGGTCCTGCTGGCTGGCAGTGGCCTAGGCCAGCACAGGCCCTAGGGAGGCCTGGCTGAGCCTGGAATGGGTCCCAAACTAGCAGTGCCCAGGGAAAGCCTGGGACTGGAGGCCAGGCTACAGGCTCATTCCAGCTGGAGCCTGGTGCCCAGAGCCTTCAGCTGGGACTTGCAGGGGGAATGCTCAGCACAGTGGCTTTGGCCTGCCATCCACGTTCCTCACTCGGGCCGTTCTGCCTGTTCGACCCACACTCCCTAGTAGTGTGTTCCTGAGGCAGTTGGACAGTTGGGGAAGTGGAGGCTCTCCCAGCATGGGAGGTCTGCCTAGAACATTGCTCTGTGTCCAAAGAGGATTCCCTGCACCTCCGGCACTGGGGAGAGATTTTGTGCACACAGGAGACCCCTGGCACACGCAGTGTTTCCCCACGGAAAGCAGTGTGAGAAGGAGCCCCTGCCAGGGAAGCAGGGCACTCTCCCATAGAAGCCCTCCATGCTGCAGGCTGTCATGGACTCAGCTACAGGCCTTTGTGGCTGGAGAGCCTACAGCTCCTCTGGAGGCTCTGGGTCAGTGTGCACTCCCCTTTGAGGAAACCAGGCCGTGTGGGATGATTCCCTGCCCAAGAATGGCAAGCAGCCTGCTCCTTCCAATGAGACGCACGTGTGGTGTGAGAGGCTTGGCAGCAGAGAAGAAGCAAGAGGGGCAGCCCGACAGGGCATGTGCATGCAGCTTGAAGGCCCCAGATCTCCTCCATCCCAACCGGGGGATGCCGGCTCTGCCCGCCAGGCCCCATTCGCAGGAGGGCACCCAGCTTCAGGATCTGCCCTTTCCCAGCCGTGAAAGCACACCCAGGCCACACGCTGAGCCCTGCCAAGGGGGAGCTTTGCTCCCCGCATGGGCCGAATGGCACGACTGGGTTAGGGCAGAGAAGGCCCTAGGAGGCCTTCAGGGTGCTGCCCCAGCATAGCAGTGCTCAGGCAAAGGCACTCTGCTCTCTGTAGGCTGGACGCACCCTGGAGTCTCTGCTTGAGGCAGAGAGAGCTCAGCAGGGCGAGCCTTGGCTGAAGGCAAAGCAGAGAGTTTTTTGGTGGAGCGATGGCACCATCTGCTGGCTGACAGGCATGGGAGCAGCCTCACTCCAAAGGAGTTCCTGAGGCCCTTTCCAAGCAGGAGGCACTCTGGCTGCACAAGCTAGAGAGTCCTGCTTAGGACTTCCCTCTGGCAACAGAGTGGGTGCCAAGGGCCTGTGGGTGGGAAGGGGCTCGGAAGCCACAGGGGAGGCTTTGGGCCCCCAGTGCTCTGCGATGGAAAACGCTGCAGGCCCCAGCATCCACGAACTCCTCCAAGGCTGGGCAGTGGGAAAGCTGTCCACAGCCGAAGGCTCCCTGCCAAGTGCTGCAGGCCTTTCTGCGTGGCTCAGCGGCAGCTTCCTTGCAGGCTGCTGGTCCAGGGGCGTGTGTGCCCTGGTCCGGAGTGCTGTAGGAGGAGCTCCTAGCAAGGGGAGCGCAAGCCCCTTGTTTCCTTGGCGTAGACTGGCCTGTGCACACAGAGGCCTGCCAGCAGTGAAGACAGTGCAGGCAGCAAGGGGGTGTGGCAGGCAGCGAAGAGGCGGCAGGAGTCCTGCTTGCAAGTGGGGTCATGACTGTTCGGTGCTCAGGCCCCAGTGGCCACGTGCACACACAGCCTCTGGACCCGCAGCTTCCCAGCAGTGCGAGAGACACACAGGCAACAAACACCCTGGGGCCTGCTCGAATGAACTGTGCTCTGTCGAGGTCCTGCTGGCTGGCAGGGGCCCAGGCCAGCACAGGCCCTAGGGAGGCCTGGCTGAGCCTGGGATGGGTCCCAAACTAGCAGTGCCCAGGGAAAGCCTGGGACTGGAGGCCAGGCTACAGGCTCATTCCAGCTGGAGCCTGGTGCCCAGAGCCTTCAGCTGGGACTTGCAGGGGGAATGCTCAGCACAGTGGCTTTGGCCTGCCATCCACGTTCCTCACTCGGGCCGTTCTGCCTGTTCGACCCACACTCCCTAGTAGTGTGTTCCTGAGGCAGTTGGACAGTTGGGGAAGTGGAGGCTCTCCCAGCATGGGAGGTCTGCCTAGAACATTGCTCTGTGTCCAAAGAGGATTCCCTGCACCTCCGGCACTGGGGAGAGATTTTGTGCACACAGGAGACCCCTGGCACACGCAGTGTTTCCCCACGGAAAGCAGTGTGAGAAGGAGCCCCTGCCAGGGAAGCAGGGCACTCTCCCATAGAAGCCCTCCATGCTGCAGGCTGTCATGGACTCAGCTACAGGCCTTTGTGGCTGGAGAGCCTACAGCTCCTCTGGAGGCTCTGGGTCAGTGTGCACTCCCCTTCGAGGAAACCAGGCCGTGTGGGATGATTCCCTGCCCAAGAATGGCAAGCAGCCTGCTCCTTCCAATGAGACGCACGTGTGGTGTGAGAGGCTTGGCAGCAGAGAAGAAGCAAGAGGGGCAGCCAGACAGGGCATGTGCATGCAGCTTGAAGGCCCCAGATCTCCTCCATCCCAACCGGGGGATGCCGGCTCTGCCCGCCAGGCCCCATTCGCAGGAGGGCACCCAGCTTCAGGATCTGCCCTTTCCCAGCCGTGAAAGCACACCCAGGCCACACGCTGAGCCCTGCCAAGGGGGAGCTTTGCTCCCCGCATGGGCCGAATGGCACGACTGGGTTAGGGCAGAGAAGGCCCTAGGAGGCCTTCAGGGTGCTGCCCCAGCATAGCAGTGCTCAGGCAAAGGCACTCTGCTCTCTGTAGGCTGGACGCACCCTGGAGTCTCTGCTTGAGGCAGAGAGAGCTCAGCAGGGCGAGCCTTGGCTGAAGGCAAAGCAGAGAGTTTTTTGGTGGAGCGATGGCACCATCTGCTGGCTGACAGGCATGGGAGCAGCCTCTCTCCAAAGGAGTTCCTGAGGCCCTTTCCAAGCAGGAGGCACTCTGGCTGCACAAGCTAGAGAGTCCTGCTTAGGACTTCCCTCTGGCAACAGAGTGGGTGCCAAGGGCCTGTGGGTGGGAAGGGGCTCGGAAGCCACAGGGGAGGCTTTGGGCCCCCAGTGCTCTGCGATGGAAAACGCTGCAGGCCCCAGCATCCACGAACTCCTCCAAGGCTGGGCAGTGGGAAAGCTGTCCACAGCCGAAGGCTCCCTGCCAAGTGCTGCAGGCCTTTCTGCGTGGCTCAGCGGCAGCTTCCTTGCAGGCTGCTGGTCCAGGGGCGTGTGTGCCCTGGTCCGGAGTGCTGTAGGAGGAGCTCCTAGCAAGGGGAGCGCAAGCCCCTTGTTTCCTTGGCGTAGACTGGCCTGTGCACACAGAGGCCTGCCAGCAGTGAAGACAGTGCAGGCAGCAAGGGGGTGTGGCAGGCAGCGAAGAGGCGGCAGGAGTCCTGCTTGCAAGTGGGGTCATGACTGTTCGGTGCTCAGGCCCCAGTGGCCACGTGCACACACAGCCTCTGGACCCGCAGCTTCCCAGCAGTGCGAGAGACACACAGGCAACAAACACCCTGGGGCCTGCTCGAATGAACTGTGCTCTGTCGAGGTCCTGCTGGCTGGCAGGGGCCCAGGCCAGCACAGGCCCTAGGGAGGCCTGGCTGAGCCTGGGATGGGTCCCAAACTAGCAGTGCCCAGGGAAAGCCTGGGACTGGAGGCCAGGCTACAGGCTCATTCCAGCTGGAGCCTGGTGCCCAGAGCCTTCAGCTGGGACTTGCAGGGGGAATGCTCAGCACAGTGGCTTTGGCCTGCCATCCACGTTCCTCACTCGGGCCGTTCTGCCTGTTCGACCCACACTCCCTAGTAGTGTGTTCCTGAGGCAGTTGGACAGTTGGGGAAGTGGAGGCTCTCCCAGCATGGGAGGTCTGCCTAGAACATTGCTCTGTGTCCAAAGAGGATTCCCTGCACCTCCGGCACTGGGGAGAGATTTTGTGCACACAGGAGACCCCTGGCACACGCAGTGTTTCCCCACGGAAAGCAGTGTGAGAAGGAGCCCCTGCCAGGGAAGCAGGGCACTCTCCCATAGAAGCCCTCCATGCTGCAGGCTGTCATGGACTCAGCTACAGGCCTTTGTGGCTGGAGAGCCTACAGCTCCTCTGGAGGCTCTGGGTCAGTGTGCACTCCCCTTCGAGGAAACCAGGCCGTGTGGGATGATTCCCTGCCCAAGAATGGCAAGCAGCCTGCTCCTTCCAATGAGACGCACGTGTGGTGTGAGAGGCTTGGCAGCAGAGAAGAAGCAAGAGGGGCAGCCAGACAGGGCATGTGCATGCAGCTTGAAGGCCCCAGATCTCCTCCATCCCAACCGGGGGATGCCGGCTCTGCCCGCCAGGCCCCATTCGCAGGAGGGCACCCAGCTTCAGGATCTGCCCTTTCCCAGCCGTGAAAGCACACCCAGGCCACACGCTGAGCCCTGCCAAGGGGGAGCTTTGCTCCCCGCATGGGCCGAATGGCACGACTGGGTTAGGGCAGAGAAGGCCCTAGGAGGCCTTCAGGGTGCTGCCCCAGCATAGCAGTGCTCAGGCAAAGGCACTCTGCTCTCTGTAGGCTGGACGCACCCTGGAGTCTCTGCTTGAGGCAGAGAGAGCTCAGCAGGGCGAGCCTTGGCTGAAGGCAAAGCAGAGAGTTTTTTGGTGGAGCGATGGCACCATCTGCTGGCTGACAGGCATGGGAGCAGCCTCTCTCCAAAGGAGTTCCTGAGGCCCTTTCCAAGCAGGAGGCACTCTGGCTGCACAAGCTAGAGAGTCCTGCTTAGGACTTCCCTCTGGCAACAGAGTGGGTGCCAAGGGCCTGTGGGTGGGAAGGGGCTCGGAAGCCACAGGGGAGGCTTTGGGCCCCCAGTGCTCTGCGATGGAAAACGCTGCAGGCCCCAGCATCCACGAACTCCTCCAAGGCTGGGCAGTGGGAAAGCTGTCCACAGCCGAAGGCTCCCTGCCAAGTGCTGCAGGCCTTTCTGCGTGGCTCAGCGGCAGCTTCCTTGCAGGCTGCTGGTCCAGGGGCGTGTGTGCCCTGGTCCGGAGTGCTGTAGGAGGAGCTCCTAGCAAGGGGAGCGCAAGCCCCTTGTTTCCTTGGCGTAGACTGGCCTGTGCACACAGAGGCCTGCCAGCAGTGAAGACAGTGCAGGCAGCAAGGGGGTGTGGCAGGCAGCGAAGAGGCGGCAGGAGTCCTGCTTGCAAGTGGGGTCATGACTGTTCGGTGCTCAGGCCCCAGTGGCCACGTGCACACACAGCCTCTGGACCCGCAGCTTCCCAGCAGTGCGAGAGACACACAGGCAACAAACACCCTGGGGCCTGCTCGAATGAACTGTGCTCTGTCGAGGTCCTGCTGGCTGGCAGGGGCCCAGGCCAGCACAGGCCCTAGGGAGGCCTGGCTGAGCCTGGGATGGGTCCCAAACTAGCAGTGCCCAGGGAAAGCCTGGGACTGGAGGCCAGGCTACAGGCTCATTCCAGCTGGAGCCTGGTGCCCAGAGCCTTCAGCTGGGACTTGCAGGGGGAATGCTCAGCACAGTGGCTTTGGCCTGCCATCCACGTTCCTCACTCGGGCCGTTCTGCCTGTTCGACCCACACTCCCTAGTAGTGTGTTCCTGAGGCAGTTGGACAGTTGGGGAAGTGGAGGCTCTCCCAGCATGGGAGGTCTGCCTAGAACATTGCTCTGTGTCCAAAGAGGATTCCCTGCACCTCCGGCACTGGGGAGAGATTTTGTGCACACAGGAGACCCCTGGCACACGCAGTGTTTCCCCACGGAAAGCAGTGTGAGAAGGAGCCCCTGCCAGGGAAGCAGGGCACTCTCCCATAGAAGCCCTCCATGCTGCAGGCTGTCATGGACTCAGCTACAGGCCTTTGTGGCTGGAGAGCCTACAGCTCCTCTGGAGGCTCTGGGTCAGTGTGCACTCCCCTTCGAGGAAACCAGGCCATGTGGGATGATTCCCTGCCCAAGAATGGCAAGCAGCCTGCTCCTTCCAATGAGACGCACGTGTGGTGTGAGAGGCTTGGCAGCAGAGAAGAAGCAAGAGGGGCAGCCCGACAGGGCATGTGCATGCAGCTTGAAGGCCCCAGATCTCCTCCATCCCAACCGGGGGATGCCGGCTCTGCCCGCCAGGCCCCATTCGCAGGAGGGCACCCAGCTTCAGGATCTGCCCTTTCCCAGCCGTGAAAGCACACCCAGGCCACACGCTGAGCCCTGCCAAGGGGGAGCTTTGCTCCCCGCATGGGCCGAATGGCACGACTGGGTTAGGGCAGAGAAGGCCCTAGGAGGCCTTCAGGGTGCTGCCCCAGCATAGCAGTGCTCAGGCAAAGGCACTCTGCTCTCTGTAGGCTGGACGCACCCTGGAGTCTCTGCTTGAGGCAGAGAGAGCTCAGCAGGGCGAGCCTTGGCTGAAGGCAAAGCAGAGAGTTTTTTGGTGGAGCGATGGCACCATCTGCTGGCTGACAGGCATGGGAGCAGCCTCACTCCAAAGGAGTTCCTGAGGCCCTTTCCAAGCAGGAGGCACTCTGGCTGCACAAGCTAGAGAGTCCTGCTTAGGACTTCCCTCTGGCAACAGAGTGGGTGCCAAGGGCCTGTGGGTGGGAAGGGGCTCGGAAGCCACAGGGGAGGCTTTGGGCCCCCAGTGCTCTGCGATGGAAAACGCTGCAGGCCCCAGCATCCACGAACTCCTCCAAGGCTGGGCAGTGGGAAAGCTGTCCACAGCCGAAGGCTCCCTGCCAAGTGCTGCAGGCCTTTCTGCGTGGCTCAGCGGCAGCTTCCTTGCAGGCTGCTGGTCCAGGGGCGTGTGTGCCCTGGTCCGGAGTGCTGTAGGAGGAGCTCCTAGCAAGGGGAGCGCAAGCCCCTTGTTTCCTTGGCGTAGACTGGCCTGTGCACACAGAGGCCTGCCAGCAGTGAAGACAGTGCAGGCAGCAAGCGGGTGTGGCAGGCAGCGAAGAGGCGGCAGGAGTCCTGCTTGCAAGTGGGGTCATGACTGTTCGGTGCTCAGGCCCCAGTGGCCACGTGCACACACAGCCTCTGGACCCGCAGCTTCCCAGCAGTGCGAGAGACACACAGGCAACAAACACCCTGGGGCCTGCTCGAATGAACTGTGCTCTGTCGAGGTCCTGCTGGCTGGCAGTGGCCCAGGCCAGCACAGGCCCTAGGGAGGCCTGGCTGAGCCTGGGATGGGTCCCAAACTAGCAGTGCCCAGGGAAAGCCTGGGACTGGAGGCCAGGCTACAGGCTCATTCCAGCTGGAGCCTGGTGCCCAGAGCCTTCAGCTGGGACTTGCAGGGGGAATGCTCAGCACAGTGGCTTTGGCCTGCCATCCACGTTCCTCACTCGGGCCGTTCTGCCTGTTCGACCCACACTCCCTAGTAGTGTGTTCCTGAGGCAGTTGGACAGTTGGGGAAGTGGAGGCTCTCCCAGCATGGGAGGTCTGCCTAGAACATTGCTCTGTGTCCAAAGAGGATTCCCTGCACCTCCGGCACTGGGGAGAGATTTTGTGCACACAGGAGACCCCTGGCACACGCAGTGTTTCCCCACGGAAAGCAGTGTGAGAAGGAGCCCCTGCCAGGGAAGCAGGGCACTCTCCCATAGAAGCCCTCCATGCTGCAGGCTGTCATGGACTCAGCTACAGGCCTTTGTGGCTGGAGAGCCTACAGCTCCTCTGGAGGCTCTGGGTCAGTGTGCACTCCCCTTCGAGGAAACCAGGCCGTGTGGGATGATTCCCTGCCCAAGAATGGCAAGCAGCCTGCTCCTTCCAATGAGACGCACGTGTGGTGTGAGAGGCTTGGCAGCAGAGAAGAAGCAAGAGGGGCAGCCAGACAGGGCATGTGCATGCAGCTTGAAGGCCCCAGATCTCCTCCATCCCAACCGGGGGATGCCGGCTCTGCCCGCCAGGCCCCATTCGCAGGAGGGCACCCAGCTTCAGGATCTGCCCTTTCCCAGCCGTGAAAGCACACCCAGGCCACACGCTGAGCCCTGCCAAGGGGGAGCTTTGCTCCCCGCATGGGCCGAATGGCACGACTGGGTTAGGGCAGAGAAGGCCCTAGGAGGCCTTCAGGGTGCTGCCCCAGCATAGCAGTGCTCAGGCAAAGGCACTCTGCTCTCTGTAGGCTGGACGCACCCTGGAGTCTCTGCTTGAGGCAGAGAGAGCTCAGCAGGGCGAGCCTTGGCTGAAGGCAAAGCAGAGAGTTTTTTGGTGGAGCGATGGCACCATCTGCTGGCTGACAGGCATGGGAGCAGCCTCTCTCCAAAGGAGTTCCTGAGGCCCTTTCCAAGCAGGAGGCACTCTGGCTGCACAAGCTAGAGAGTCCTGCTTAGGACTTCCCTCTGGCAACAGAGTGGGTGCCAAGGGCCTGTGGGTGGGAAGGGGCTCGGAAGCCACAGGGGAGGCTTTGGGCCCCCAGTGCTCTGCGATGGAAAACGCTGCAGGCCCCAGCATCCACGAACTCCTCCAAGGCTGGGCAGTGGGAAAGCTGTCCACAGCCGAAGGCTCCCTGCCAAGTGCTGCAGGCCTTTCTGCGTGGCTCAGCGGCAGCTTCCTTGCAGGCTGCTGGTCCAGGGGCGTGTGTGCCCTGGTCCGGAGTGCTGTAGGAGGAGCTCCTAGCAAGGGGAGCGCAAGCCCCTTGTTTCCTTGGCGTAGACTGGCCTGTGCACACAGAGGCCTGCCAGCAGTGAAGACAGTGCAGGCAGCAAGGGGGTGTGGCAGGCAGCGAAGAGGCGGCAGGAGTCCTGCTTGCAAGTGGGGTCATGACTGTTCGGTGCTCAGGCCCCAGTGGCCACGTGCACACACAGCCTCTGGACCCGCAGCTTCCCAGCAGTGCGAGAGACACACAGGCAACAAACACCCTGGGGCCTGCTCGAATGAACTGTGCTCTGTCGAGGTCCTGCTGGCTGGCAGGGGCCCAGGCCAGCACAGGCCCTAGGGAGGCCTGGCTGAGCCTGGGATGGGTCCCAAACTAGCAGTGCCCAGGGAAAGCCTGGGACTGGAGGCCAGGCTACAGGCTCATTCCAGCTGGAGCCTGGTGCCCAGAGCCTTCAGCTGGGACTTGCAGGGGGAATGCTCAGCACAGTGGCTTTGGCCTGCCATCCACGTTCCTCACTCGGGCCGTTCTGCCTGTTCGACCCACACTCCCTAGTAGTGTGTTCCTGAGGCAGTTGGACAGTTGGGGAAGTGGAGGCTCTCCCAGCATGGGAGGTCTGCCTAGAACATTGCTCTGTGTCCAAAGAGGATTCCCTGCACCTCCGGCACTGGGGAGAGATTTTGTGCACACAGGAGACCCCTGGCACACGCAGTGTTTCCCCACGGAAAGCAGTGTGAGAAGGAGCCCCTGCCAGGGAAGCAGGGCACTCTCCCATAGAAGCCCTCCATGCTGCAGGCTGTCATGGACTCAGCTACAGGCCTTTGTGGCTGGAGAGCCTACAGCTCCTCTGGAGGCTCTGGGTCAGTGTGCACTCCCCTTCGAGGAAACCAGGCCATGTGGGATGATTCCCTGCCCAAGAATGGCAAGCAGCCTGCTCCTTCCAATGAGACGCACGTGTGGTGTGAGAGGCTTGGCAGCAGAGAAGAAGCAAGAGGGGCAGCCCGACAGGGCATGTGCATGCAGCTTGAAGGCCCCAGATCTCCTCCATCCCAACCGGGGGATGCCGGCTCTGCCCGCCAGGCCCCATTCGCAGGAGGGCACCCAGCTTCAGGATCTGCCCTTTCCCAGCCGTGAAAGCACACCCAGGCCACACGCTGAGCCCTGCCAAGGGGGAGCTTTGCTCCCCGCATGGGCCGAATGGCACGACTGGGTTAGGGCAGAGAAGGCCCTAGGAGGCCTTCAGGGTGCTGCCCCAGCATAGCAGTGCTCAGGCAAAGGCACTCTGCTCTCTGTAGGCTGGACGCACCCTGGAGTCTCTGCTTGAGGCAGAGAGAGCTCAGCAGGGCGAGCCTTGGCTGAAGGCAAAGCAGAGAGTTTTTTGGTGGAGCGATGGCACCATCTGCTGGCTGACAGGCATGGGAGCAGCCTCACTCCAAAGGAGTTCCTGAGGCCCTTTCCAAGCAGGAGGCACTCTGGCTGCACAAGCTAGAGAGTCCTGCTTAGGACTTCCCTCTGGCAACAGAGTGGGTGCCAAGGGCCTGTGGGTGGGAAGGGGCTCGGAAGCCACAGGGGAGGCTTTGGGCCCCCAGTGCTCTGCGATGGAAAACGCTGCAGGCCCCAGCATCCACGAACTCCTCCAAGGCTGGGCAGTGGGAAAGCTGTCCACAGCCGAAGGCTCCCTGCCAAGTGCTGCAGGCCTTTCTGCGTGGCTCAGCGGCAGCTTCCTTGCAGGCTGCTGGTCCAGGGGCGTGTGTGCCCTGGTCCGGAGTGCTGTAGGAGGAGCTCCTAGCAAGGGGAGCGCAAGCCCCTTGTTTCCTTGGCGTAGACTGGCCTGTGCACACAGAGGCCTGCCAGCAGTGAAGACAGTGCAGGCAGCAAGCGGGTGTGGCAGGCAGCGAAGAGGCGGCAGGAGTCCTGCTTGCAAGTGGGGTCATGACTGTTCGGTGCTCAGGCCCCAGTGGCCACGTGCACACACAGCCTCTGGACCCGCAGCTTCCCAGCAGTGCGAGAGACACACAGGCAACAAACACCCTGGGGCCTGCTCGAATGAACTGTGCTCTGTCGAGGTCCTGCTGGCTGGCAGTGGCCCAGGCCAGCACAGGCCCTAGGGAGGCCTGGCTGAGCCTGGGATGGGTCCCAAACTAGCAGTGCCCAGGGAAAGCCTGGGACTGGAGGCCAGGCTACAGGCTCATTCCAGCTGGAGCCTGGTGCCCAGAGCCTTCAGCTGGGACTTGCAGGGGGAATGCTCAGCACAGTGGCTTTGGCCTGCCATCCACGTTCCTCACTCGGGCCGTTCTGCCTGTTCGACCCACACTCCCTAGTAGTGTGTTCCTGAGGCAGTTGGACAGTTGGGGAAGTGGAGGCTCTCCCAGCATGGGAGGTCTGCCTAGAACATTGCTCTGTGTCCAAAGAGGATTCCCTGCACCTCCGGCACTGGGGAGAGATTTTGTGCACACAGGAGACCCCTGGCACACGCAGTGTTTCCCCACGGAAAGCAGTGTGAGAAGGAGCCCCTGCCAGGGAAGCAGGGCACTCTCCCATAGAAGCCCTCCATGCTGCAGGCTGTCATGGACTCAGCTACAGGCCTTTGTGGCTGGAGAGCCTACAGCTCCTCTGGAGGCTCTGGGTCAGTGTGCACTCCCCTTCGAGGAAACCAGGCCGTGTGGGATGATTCCCTGCCCAAGAATGGCAAGCAGCCTGCTCCTTCCAATGAGACGCACGTGTGGTGTGAGAGGCTTGGCAGCAGAGAAGAAGCAAGAGGGGCAGCCAGACAGGGCATGTGCATGCAGCTTGAAGGCCCCAGATCTCCTCCATCCCAACCGGGGGATGCCGGCTCTGCCCGCCAGGCCCCATTCGCAGGAGGGCACCCAGCTTCAGGATCTGCCCTTTCCCAGCCGTGAAAGCACACCCAGGCCACACGCTGAGCCCTGCCAAGGGGGAGCTTTGCTCCCCGCATGGGCCGAATGGCACGACTGGGTTAGGGCAGAGAAGGCCCTAGGAGGCCTTCAGGGTGCTGCCCCAGCATAGCAGTGCTCAGGCAAAGGCACTCTGCTCTCTGTAGGCTGGACGCACCCTGGAGTCTCTGCTTGAGGCAGAGAGAGCTCAGCAGGGCGAGCCTTGGCTGAAGGCAAAGCAGAGAGTTTTTTGGTGGAGCGATGGCACCATCTGCTGGCTGACAGGCATGGGAGCAGCCTCACTCCAAAGGAGTTCCTGAGGCCCTTTCCAAGCAGGAGGCACTCTGGCTGCACAAGCTAGAGAGTCCTGCTTAGGACTTCCCTCTGGCAACAGAGTGGGTGCCAAGGGCCTGTGGGTGGGAAGGGGCTCGGAAGCCACAGGGGAGGCTTTGGGCCCCCAGTGCTCTGCGATGGAAAACGCTGCAGGCCCCAGCATCCACGAACTCCTCCAAGGCTGGGCAGTGGGAAAGCTGTCCACAGCCGAAGGCTCCCTGCCAAGTGCTGCAGGCCTTTCTGCGTGGCTCAGCGGCAGCTTCCTTGCAGGCTGCTGGTCCAGGGGCGTGTGTGCCCTGGTCCGGAGTGCTATAGGAGGAGCTCCTAGCAAGGGGAGCGCAAGCCCCTTGTTTCCTTGGCGTAGACTGGCCTGTGCACACAGAGGCCTGCCAGCAGTGAAGACAGTGCAGGCAGCAAGCGGGTGTGGCAGGCAGCGAAGAGGCGGCAGGAGTCCTGCTTGCAAGTGGGGTCATGACTGTTCGGTGCTCAGGCCCCAGTGGCCACGTGCACACACAGCCTCTGGACCCGCAGCTTCCCAGCAGTGCGAGAGACACACAGGCAACAAACACCCTGGGGCCTGCTCGAATGAACTGTGCTCTGTCGAGGTCCTGCTGGCTGGCAGTGGCCCAGGCCAGCACAGGCCCTAGGGAGGCCTGGCTGAGCCTGGGATGGGTCCCAAACTAGCAGTGCCCAGGGAAAGCCTGGGACTGGAGGCCAGGCTACAGGCTCATTCCAGCTGGAGCCTGGTGCCCAGAGCCTTCAGCTGGGACTTGCAGGGGGAATGCTCAGCACAGTGGCTTTGGCCTGCCATCCACGTTCCTCACTCGGGCCGTTCTGCCTGTTCGACCCACACTCCCTAGTAGTGTGTTCCTGAGGCAGTTGGACAGTTGGGGAAGTGGAGGCTCTCCCAGCATGGGAGGTCTGCCTAGAACATTGCTCTGTGTCCAAAGAGGATTCCCTGCACCTCCGGCACTGGGGAGAGATTTTGTGCACACAGGAGACCCCTGGCACATGCAGTGTTTCCCCACGGAAAGCAGTGTGAGAAGGAGCCCCTGCCAGGGAAGCAGGGCACTCTCCCATAGAAGCCCTCCATGCTGCAGGCTGTCATGGACTCAGCTACAGGCCTTTGTGGCTGGAGAGCCTACAGCTCCTCTGGAGGCTCTGGGTCAGTGTGCACTCCCCTTTGAGGAAACCAGGCCGTGTGGGATGATTCCCTGCCCAAGAATGGCAAGCAGCCTGCTCCTTCCAATGAGACGCACGTGTGGTGTGAGAGGCTTGGCAGCAGAGAAGAAGCAAGAGGGGCAGCCAGACAGGGCATGTGCATGCAGCTTGAAGGCCCCAGATCTCCTCCATCCCAACCGGGGGATGCCGGCTCTGCCCGCCAGGCCCCATTCGCAGGAGGGCACCCAGCTTCAGGATCTGCCCTTTCCCAGCCGTGAAAGCACACCCAGGCCACACGCTGAGCCCTGCCAAGGGGGAGCTTTGCTCCCCGCATGGGCCGAATGGCACGACTGGGTTAGGGCAGAGAAGGCCCTAGGAGGCCTTCAGGGTGCTGCCCCAGCATAGCAGTGCTCAGGCAAAGGCACTCTGCTCTCTGTAGGCTGGACGCACCCTGGAGTCTCTGCTTGAGGCAGAGAGAGCTCAGCAGGGCGAGCCTTGGCTGAAGGCAAAGCAGAGAGTTTTTTGGTGGAGCGATGGCACCATCTGCTGGCTGACAGGCATGGGAGCAGCCTCACTCCAAAGGAGTTCCTGAGGCCCTTTCCAAGCAGGAGGCACTCTGGCTGCACAAGCTAGAGAGTCCTGCTTAGGACTTCCCTCTGGCAACAGAGTGGGTGCCAAGGGCCTGTGGGTGGGAAGGGGCTCGGAAGCCACAGGGGAGGCTTTGGGCCCCCAGTGCTCTGCGATGGAAAACGCTGCAGGCCCCAGCATCCACGAACTCCTCCAAGGCTGGGCAGTGGGAAAGCTGTCCACAGCCGAAGGCTCCCTGCCAAGTGCTGCAGGCCTTTCTGCGTGGCTCAGCGGCAGCTTCCTTGCAGGCTGCTGGTCCAGGGGCGTGTGTGCCCTGGTCCGGAGTGCTGTAGGAGGAGCTCCTAGCAAGGGGAGCGCAAGCCCCTTGTTTCCTTGGCGTAGACTGGCCTGTGCACACAGAGGCCTGCCAGCAGTGAAGACAGTGCAGGCAGCAAGGGGGTGTGGCAGGCAGCGAAGAGGCGGCAGGAGTCCTGCTTGCAAGTGGGGTCATGACTGTTCGGTGCTCAGGCCCCAGTGGCCACGTGCACACACAGCCTCTGGACCCGCAGCTTCCCAGCAGTGCGAGAGACACACAGGCAACAAACACCCTGGGGCCTGCTCGAATGAACTGTGCTCTGTCGAGGTCCTGCTGGCTGGCAGGGGCCCAGGCCAGCACAGGCCCTAGGGAGGCCTGGCTGAGCCTGGGATGGGTCCCAAACTAGCAGTGCCCAGGGAAAGCCTGGGACTGGAGGCCAGGCTACAGGCTCATTCCAGCTGGAGCCTGGTGCCCAGAGCCTTCAGCTGGGACTTGCAGGGGGAATGCTCAGCACAGTGGCTTTGGCCTGCCATCCACGTTCCTCACTCGGGCCGTTCTGCCTGTTCGACCCACACTCCCTAGTAGTGTGTTCCTGAGGCAGTTGGACAGTTGGGGAAGTGGAGGCTCTCCCAGCATGGGAGGTCTGCCTAGAACATTGCTCTGTGTCCAAAGAGGATTCCCTGCACCTCCGGCACTGGGGAGAGATTTTGTGCACACAGGAGACCCCTGGCACACGCAGTGTTTCCCCACGGAAAGCAGTGTGAGAAGGAGCCCCTGCCAGGGAAGCAGGGCACTCTCCCATAGAAGCCCTCCATGCTGCAGGCTGTCATGGACTCAGCTACAGGCCTTTGTGGCTGGAGAGCCTACAGCTCCTCTGGAGGCTCTGGGTCAGTGTGCACTCCCCTTTGAGGAAACCAGGCCGTGTGGGATGATTCCCTGCCCAAGAATGGCAAGCAGCCTGCTCCTTCCAATGAGACGCACGTGTGGTGTGAGAGGCTTGGCAGCAGAGAAGAAGCAAGAGGGGCAGCCAGACAGGGCATGTGCATGCAGCTTGAAGGCCCCAGATCTCCTCCATCCCAACCGGGGGATGCCGGCTCTGCCCGCCAGGCCCCATTCGCAGGAGGGCACCCAGCTTCAGGATCTGCCCTTTCCCAGCCGTGAAAGCACACCCAGGCCACACGCTGAGCCCTGCCAAGGGGGAGCTTTGCTCCCCGCATGGGCCGAATGGCACGACTGGGTTAGGGCAGAGAAGGCCCTAGGAGGCCTTCAGGGTGCTGCCCCAGCATAGCAGTGCTCAGGCAAAGGCACTCTGCTCTCTGTAGGCTGGACGCACCCTGGAGTCTCTGCTTGAGGCAGAGAGAGCTCAGCAGGGCGAGCCTTGGCTGAAGGCAAAGCAGAGAGTTTTTTGGTGGAGCGATGGCACCATCTGCTGGCTGACAGGCATGGGAGCAGCCTCACTCCAAAGGAGTTCCTGAGGCCCTTTCCAAGCAGGAGGCACTCTGGCTGCACAAGCTAGAGAGTCCTGCTTAGGACTTCCCTCTGGCAACAGAGTGGGTGCCAAGGGCCTGTGGGTGGGAAGGGGCTCGGAAGCCACAGGGGAGGCTTTGGGCCCCCAGTGCTCTGCGATGGAAAACGCTGCAGGCCCCAGCATCCACGAACTCCTCCAAGGCTGGGCAGTGGGAAAGCTGTCCACAGCCGAAGGCTCCCTGCCAAGTGCTGCAGGCCTTTCTGCGTGGCTCAGCGGCAGCTTCCTTGCAGGCTGCTGGTCCAGGGGCGTGTGTGCCCTGGTCCGGAGTGCTATAGGAGGAGCTCCTAGCAAGGGGAGCGCAAGCCCCTTGTTTCCTTGGCGTAGACTGGCCTGTGCACACAGAGGCCTGCCAGCAGTGAAGACAGTGCAGGCAGCAAGGGGGTGTGGCAGGCAGCGAAGAGGCGGCAGGAGTCCTGCTTGCAAGTGGGGTCATGACTGTTCGGTGCTCAGGCCCCAGTGGCCACGTGCACACACAGCCTCTGGACCCGCAGCTTCCCAGCAGTGCGAGAGACACACAGGCAACAAACACCCTGGGGCCTGCTCGAATGAACTGTGCTCTGTCGAGGTCCTGCTGGCTGGCAGTGGCCCAGGCCAGCACAGGCCCTAGGGAGGCCTGGCTGAGCCTGGGATGGGTCCCAAACTAGCAGTGCCCAGGGAAAGCCTGGGACTGGAGGCCAGGCTACAGGCTCATTCCAGCTGGAGCCTGGTGCCCAGAGCCTTCAGCTGGGACTTGCAGGGGGAATGCTCAGCACAGTGGCTTTGGCCTGCCATCCACGTTCCTCACTCGGGCTGTTCTGCCTGTTCGACCCACACTCCCTAGTAGTGTGTTCCTGAGGCAGTTGGACAGTTGGGGAAGTGGAGGCTCTCCCAGCATGGGAGGTCTGCCTAGAACATTGCTCTGTGTCCAAAGAGGATTCCCTGCACCTCCGGCACTGGGGAGAGATTTTGTGCACACAGGAGACCCCTGGCACATGCAGTGTTTCCCCACGGAAAGCAGTGTGAGAAGGAGCCCCTGCCAGGGAAGCAGGGCACTCTCCCATAGAAGCCCTCCATGCTGCAGGCTGTCATGGACTCAGCTACAGGCCTTTGTGGCTGGAGAGCCTACAGCTCCTCTGGAGGCTCTGGGTCAGTGTGCACTCCCCTTTGAGGAAACCAGGCCGTGTGGGATGATTCCCTGCCCAAGAATGGCAAGCAGCCTGCTCCTTCCAATGAGACGCACGTGTGGTGTGAGAGGCTTGGCAGCAGAGAAGAAGCAAGAGGGGCAGCCAGACAGGGCATGTGCATGCAGCTTGAAGGCCCCAGATCTCCTCCATCCCAACCGGGGGATGCCGGCTCTGCCCGCCAGGCCCCATTCGCAGGAGGGCACCCAGCTTCAGGATCTGCCCTTTCCCAGCCGTGAAAGCACACCCAGGCCACACGCTAGGCCCTGCCAAGGGGGAGCTTTGCTCCCCGCATGGGCCGAATGGCACGACTGGGTTAGCGCAGAGAAGGCCCTAGGAGGCCTTCAGGGTGCTGCCCCAGCATAGCAGTGCTCAGGCAAAGGCACTCTGCTCTCTGTAGGCTGGACGCACCCTGGAGTCTCTGCTTGAGGCAGAGAGAGCTCAGCAGGGCGAGCCTTGGCTGAAGGCAAAGCAGAGAGTTTTTTGGTGGAGCGATGGCACCATCTGCTGGCTGACAGGCATGGGAGCAGCCTCACTCCAAAGGAGTTCCTGAGGCCCTTTCCAAGCAGGAGGCACTCTGGCTGCACAAGCTAGAGAGTCCTGCTTAGGACTTCCCTCTGGCAACAGAGTGGGTGCCAAGGGCCTGTGGGTGGGAAGGGGCTCGGAAGCCACAGGGGAGGCTTTGGGCCCCCAGTGCTCTGCGATGGAAAACGCTGCAGGCCCCAGCATCCACGAACTCCTCCAAGGCTGGGCAGTTGGAAAGCTGTCCACAGCTGAAGGCTCCCTGCCAAGTGCTGCAGGCCTTTCTGCGTGGCTCAGCGGCAGCTTCCTTGCAGGCTGCTGGTCCAGGGGCGTGTGTGCCCTGGTCCGGAGTGCTGTAGGAGGAGCTCCTAGCAAGGGGAGCGCAAGCCCCTTGTTTCCTTGGCGTAGACTGGCCTGTGCACACAGAGGCCTGCCAGCAGTGAAGACAGTGCAGGCAGCAAGGGGGTGTGGCAGGCAGCGAAGAGGCGGCAGGAGTCCTGCTTGCAAGTGGGGTCATGACTGTTCGGTGCTCAGGCCCCAGTGGCCACGTGCACACACAGCCTCTGGACCCGCAGCTTCCCAGCAGTGCGAGAGACACACAGGCAACAAACACCCTGGGGCCTGCTCGAATGAACTGTGCTCTGTCGAGGTCCTGCTGGCTGGCAGTGGCCTAGGCCAGCACAGGCCCTAGGGAGGCCTGGCTGAGCCTGGAATGGGTCCCAAACTAGCAGTGCCCAGGGAAAGCCTGGGACTGGAGGCCAGGCTACAGGCTCATTCCAGCTGGAGCCTGGTGCCCAGAGCCTTCAGCTGGGACTTGCAGGGGGAATGCTCAGCACAGTGGCTTTGGCCTGCCATCCACGTTCCTCACTCGGGCCGTTCTGCCTGTTCGACCCACACTCCCTAGTAGTGTGTTCCTGAGGCAGTTGGACAGTTGGGGAAGTGGAGGCTCTCCCAGCATGGGAGGTCTGCCTAGAACATTGCTCTGTGTCCAAAGAGGATTCCCTGCACCTCCGGCACTGGGGAGAGATTTTGTGCACACAGGAGACCCCTGGCACACGCAGTGTTTCCCCACGGAAAGCAGTGTGAGAAGGAGCCCCTGCCAGGGAAGCAGGGCACTCTCCCATAGAAGCCCTCCATGCTGCAGGCTGTCATGGACTCAGCTACAGGCCTTTGTGGCTGGAGAGCCTACAGCTCCTCTGGAGGCTCTGGGTCAGTGTGCACTCCCCTTCGAGGAAACCAGGCCGTGTGGGATGATTCCCTGCCCAAGAATGGCAAGCAGCCTGCTCCTTCCAATGAGACGCACGTGTGGTGTGAGAGGCTTGGCAGCAGAGAAGAAGCAAGAGGGGCAGCCAGACAGGGCATGTGCATGCAGCTTGAAGGCCCCAGATCTCCTCCATCCCAACCGGGGGATGCCGGCTCTGCCCGCCAGGCCCCATTCGCAGGAGGGCACCCAGCTTCAGGATCTGCCCTTTCCCAGCCGTGAAAGCACACCCAGGCCACACGCTGAGCCCTGCCAAGGGGGAGCTTTGCTCCCCGCATGGGCCGAATGGCACGACTGGGTTAGCGCAGAGAAGGCCCTAGGAGGCCTTCAGGGTGCTGCCCCAGCATAGCAGTGCTCAGGCAAAGGCACTCTGCTCTCTGTAGGCTGGACGCACCCTGGAGTCTCTGCTTGAGGCAGAGAGAGCTCAGCAGGGCGAGCCTTGGCTGAAGGCAAAGCAGAGAGTTTTTTGGTGGAGCGATGGCACCATCTGCTGGCTGACAGGCATGGGAGCAGCCTCACTCCAAAGGAGTTCCTGAGGCCCTTTCCAAGCAGGAGGCACTCTGGCTGCACAAGCTAGAGAGTCCTGCTTAGGACTTCCCTCTGGCAACAGAGTGGGTGCCAAGGGCCTGTGGGTGGGAAGGGGCTCGGAAGCCACAGGGGAGGCTTTGGGCCCCCAGTGCTCTGCGATGGAAAACGCTGCAGGCCCCAGCATCCACGAACTCCTCCAAGGCTGGGCAGTGGGAAAGCTGTCCACAGCCGAAGGCTCCCTGCCAAGTGCTGCAGGCCTTTCTGCGTGGCTCAGCGGCAGCTTCCTTGCAGGCTGCTGGTCCAGGGGCGTGTGTGCCCTGGTCCGGAGTGCTGTAGGAGGAGCTCCTAGCAAGGGGAGCGCAAGCCCCTTGTTTCCTTGGCGTAGACTGGCCTGTGCACACAGAGGCCTGCCAGCAGTGAAGACAGTGCAGGCAGCAAGGGGGTGTGGCAGGCAGCGAAGAGGCGGCAGGAGTCCTGCTTGCAAGTGGGGTCATGACTGTTCAGTGCTCAGGCCCCAGTGGCCACGTGCACACACAGCCTCTGGACCCGCAGCTTCCCAGCAGTGCGAGAGACACACAGGCAACAAACACCCTGGGGCCTGCTCGAATGAACTGTGCTCTGTCGAGGTCCTGCTGGCTGGCAGTGGCCTAGGCCAGCACAGGCCCTAGGGAGGCCTGGCTGAGCCTGGAATGGGTCCCAAACTAGCAGTGCCCAGGGAAAGCCTGGGACTGGAGGCCAGGCTACAGGCTCATTCCAGCTGGAGCCTGGTGCCCAGAGCCTTCAGCTGGGACTTGCAGGGGGAATGCTCAGCACAGTGGCTTTGGCCTGCCATCCACGTTCCTCACTCGGGCCGTTCTGCCTGTTCGACCCACACTCCCTAGTAGTGTGTTCCTGAGGCAGTTGGACAGTTGGGGAAGTGGAGGCTCTCCCAGCATGGGAGGTCTGCCTAGAACATTGCTCTGTGTCCAAAGAGGATTCCCTGCACCTCCGGCACTGGGGAGAGATTTTGTGCACACAGGAGACCCCTGGCACACGCAGTGTTTCCCCACGGAAAGCAGTGTGAGAAGGAGCCCCTGCCAGGGAAGCAGGGCACTCTCCCATAGAAGCCCTCCATGCTGCAGGCTGTCATGGACTCAGCTACAGGCCTTTGTGGCTGGAGAGCCTACAGCTCCTCTGGAGGCTCTGGGTCAGTGTGCACTCCCCTTTGAGGAAACCAGGCCGTGTGGGATGATTCCCTGCCCAAGAATGGCAAGCAGCCTGCTCCTTCCAATGAGACGCACGTGTGGTGTGAGAGGCTTGGCAGCAGAGAAGAAGCAAGAGGGGCAGCCAGACAGGGCATGTGCATGCAGCTTGAAGGCCCCAGATCTCCTCCATCCCAACCGGGGGATGCCGGCTCTGCCCGCCAGGCCCCATTCGCAGGAGGGCACCCAGCTTCAGGATCTGCCCTTTCCCAGCCGTGAAAGCACACCCAGGCCACACGCTGAGCCCTGCCAAGGGGGAGCTTTGCTCCCCGCATGGGCCGAATGGCACGACTGGGTTAGGGCAGAGAAGGCCCTAGGAGGCCTTCAGGGTGCTGCCCCAGCATAGCAGTGCTCAGGCAAAGGCACTCTGCTCTCTGTAGGCTGGACGCACCCTGGAGTCTCTGCTTGAGGCAGAGAGAGCTCAGCAGGGCGAGCCTTGGCTGAAGGCAAAGCAGAGAGTTTTTTGGTGGAGCGATGGCACCATCTGCTGGCTGACAGGCATGGGAGCAGCCTCACTCCAAAGGAGTTCCTGAGGCCCTTTCCAAGCAGGAGGCACTCTGGCTGCACAAGCTAGAGAGTCCTGCTTAGGACTTCCCTCTGGCAACAGAGTGGGTGCCAAGGGCCTGTGGGTGGGAAGGGGCTCGGAAGCCACAGGGGAGGCTTTGGGCCCCCAGTGCTCTGCGATGGAAAACGCTGCAGGCCCCAGCATCCACGAACTCCTCCAAGGCTGGGCAGTGGGAAAGCTGTCCACAGCCGAAGGCTCCCTGCCAAGTGCTGCAGGCCTTTCTGCGTGGCTCAGCGGCAGCTTCCTTGCAGGCTGCTGGTCCAGGGGCATGTGTGCCCTGGTCCGGAGTGCTGTAGGAGGAGCTCCTAGCAAGGGGAGCGCAAGCCCCTTGTTTCCTTGGCGTAGACTGGCCTGTGCACACAGAGGCCTGCCAGCAGTGAAGACAGTGCAGGCAGCAAGGGGGTGTGGCAGGCAGCGAAGAGGCGGCAGGAGTCCTGCTTGCAAGTGGGGTCATGACTGTTCGGTGCTCAGGCCCCAGTGGCCACGTGCACACACAGCCTCTGGACCCGCAGCTTCCCAGCAGTGCGAGAGACACACAGGCAACAAATACCCTGGGGCCTGCTCGAATGAACTGTGCTCTGTCGAGGTCCTGCTGGCTGGCAGTGGCCTAGGCCAGCACAGGCCCTAGGGAGGCCTGGCTGAGCCTGGGATGGGTCCCAAACTAGCAGTGCCCAGGGAAAGCCTGGGACTGGAGGCCAGGCTACAGGCTCATTCCAGCTGGAGCCTGGTGCCCAGAGCCTTCAGCTGGGACTTGCAGGGGGAATGCTCAGCACAGTGGCTTTGGCCTGCCATCCACGTTCCTCACTCGGGCCGTTCTGCCTGTTCGACCCACACTCCCTAGTAGTGTGTTCCTGAGGCAGTTGGACAGTTGGGGAAGTGGAGGCTCTCCCAGCATGGGAGGTCTGCCTAGAACATTGCTCTGTGTCCAAAGAGGATTCCCTGCACCTCCGGCACTGGGGAGAGATTTTGTGCACACAGGAGACCCCTGGCACACGCAGTGTTTCCCCACGGAAAGCAGTGTGAGAAGGAGCCCCTGCCAGGGAAGCAGGGCACTCTCCCATAGAAGCCCTCCATGCTGCAGGCTGTCATGGACTCAGCTACAGGCCTTTGTGGCTGGAGAGCCTACAGCTCCTCTGGAGGCTCTGGGTCAGTGTGCACTCCCCTTCGAGGAAACCAGGCCGTGTGGGATGATTCCCTGCCCAAGAATGGCAAGCAGCCTGCTCCTTCCAATGAGACGCACGTGTGGTGTGAGAGGCTTGGCAGCAGAGAAGAAGCAAGAGGGGCAGCCAGACAGGGCATGTGCATGCAGCTTGAAGGCCCCAGATCTCCTCCATCCCAACCGGGGGATGCCGGCTCTGCCCGCCAGGCCCCATTCGCAGGAGGGCACCCAGCTTCAGGATCTGCCCTTTCCCAGCCGTGAAAGCACACCCAGGCCACACGCTGAGCCCTGCCAAGGGGGAGCTTTGCTCCCCGCATGGGCCGAATGGCACGACTGGGTTAGGGCAGAGAAGGCCCTAGGAGGCCTTCAGGGTGCTGCCCCAGCATAGCAGTGCTCAGGCAAAGGCACTCTGCTCTCTGTAGGCTGGACGCACCCTGGAGTCTCTGCTTGAGGCAGAGAGAGCTCAGCAGGGCGAGCCTTGGCTGAAGGCAAAGCAGAGAGTTTTTTGGTGGAGCGATGGCACCATCTGCTGGCTGACAGGCATGGGAGCAGCCTCACTCCAAAGGAGTTCCTGAGGCCCTTTCCAAGCAGGAGGCACTCTGGCTGCACAAGCTAGAGAGTCCTGCTTAGGACTTCCCTCTGGCAACAGAGTGGGTGCCAAGGGCCTGTGGGTGGGAAGGGGCTCGGAAGCCACAGGGGAGGCTTTGGGCCCCCAGTGCTCTGCGATGGAAAACGCTGCAGGCCCCAGCATCCACGAACTCCTCCAAGGCTGGGCAGTGGGAAAGCTGTCCACAGCCGAAGGCTCCCTGCCAAGTGCTGCAGGCCTTTCTGCGTGGCTCAGCGGCAGCTTCCTTGCAGGCTGCTGGTCCAGGGGCGTGTGTGCCCTGGTCCGGAGTGCTGTAGGAGGAGCTCCTAGCAAGGGGAGCGCAAGCCCCTTGTTTCCTTGGCGTAGACTGGCCTGTGCACACAGAGGCCTGCCAGCAGTGAAGACAGTGCAGGCAGCAAGGGGGTGTGGCAGGCAGCGAAGAGGCGGCAGGAGTCCTGCTTGCAAGTGGGGTCATGACTGTTCGGTGCTCAGGCCCCAGTGGCCACGTGCACACACAGCCTCTGGACCCGCAGCTTCCCAGCAGTGCGAGAGACACACAGGCAACAAACACCCTGGGGCCTGCTCGAATGAACTGTGCTCTGTCGAGGTCCTGCTGGCTGGCAGTGGCCCAGGCCAGCACAGGCCCTAGGGAGGCCTGGCTGAGCCTGGGATGGGTCCCAAACTAGCAGTGCCCAGGGAAAGCCTGGGACTGGAGGCCAGGCTACAGGCTCATTCCAGCTGGAGCCTGGTGCCCAGAGCCTTCAGCTGGGACTTGCAGGGGGAATGCTCAGCACAGTGGCTTTGGCCTGCCATCCACGTTCCTCACTCGGGCCGTTCTGCCTGTTCGACCCACACTCCCTAGTAGTGTGTTCCTGAGGCAGTTGGACAGTTGGGGAAGTGGAGGCTCTCCCAGCATGGGAGGTCTGCCTAGAACATTGCTCTGTGTCCAAAGAGGATTCCCTGCACCTTCGGCACTGGGGAGAGATTTTGTGCACACAGGAGACCCCTGGCACATGCAGTGTTTCCCCACGGAAAGCAGTGTGAGAAGGAGCCCCTGCCAGGGAAGCAGGGCACTCTCCCATAGAAGCCCTCCATGCTGCAGGCTGTCATGGACTCAGCTACAGGCCTTTGTGGCTGGAGAGCCTACAGCTCCTCTGGAGGCTCTGGGTCAGTGTGCACTCCCCTTTGAGGAAACCAGGCCGTGTGGGATGATTCCCTGCCCAAGAATGGCAAGCAGCCTGCTCCTTCCAATGAGACGCACGTGTGGTGTGAGAGGCTTGGCAGCAGAGAAGAAGCAAGAGGGGCAGCCAGACAGGGCATGTGCATGCAGCTTGAAGGCCCCAGATCTCCTCCATCCCAACCGGGGGATGCCGGCTCTGCCCGCCAGGCCCCATTCGCAGGAGAGCACCCAGCTTCAGGATCTGCCCTTTCCCAGCCGTGAAAGCACACCCAGGCCACACGCTGAGCCCTGCCAAGGGGGAGCTTTGCTCCCCGCATGGGCCGAATGGCACGACTGGGTTAGCGCAGAGAAGGCCCTAGGAGGCCTTCAGGGTGCTGCCCCAGCATAGCAGTGCTCAGGCAAAGGCACTCTGCTCTCTGTAGGCTGGACGCACCCTGGAGTCTCTGCTTGAGGCAGAGAGAGCTCAGCAGGGCGAGCCTTGGCTGAAGGCAAAGCAGAGAGTTTTTTGGTGGAGCGATGGCACCATCTGCTGGCTGACAGGCATGGGAGCAGCCTCACTCCAAAGGAGTTCCTGAGGCCCTTTCCAAGCAGGAGGCACTCTGGCTGCACAAGCTAGAGAGTCCTGCTTAGGACTTCCCTCTGGCAACAGAGTGGGTGCCAAGGGCCTGTGGGTGGGAAGGGGCTCGGAAGCCACAGGGGAGGCTTTGGGCCCCCAGTGCTCTGCGATGGAAAACGCTGCAGGCCCCAGCATCCACGAACTCCTCCAAGGCTGGGCAGTTGGAAAGCTGTCCACAGCTGAAGGCTCCCTGCCAAGTGCTGCAGGCCTTTCTGCGTGGCTCAGCGGCAGCTTCCTTGCAGGCTGCTGGTCCAGGGGCGTGTGTGCCCTGGTCCGGAGTGCTGTAGGAGGAGCTCCTAGCAAGGGGAGCGCAAGCCCCTTGTTTCCTTGGCGTAGACTGGCCTGTGCACACAGAGGCCTGCCAGCAGTGAAGACAGTGCAGGCAGCAAGGGGGTGTGGCAGGCAGCGAAGAGGCGGCAGGAGTCCTGCTTGCAAGTGGGGTCATGACTGTTCGGTGCTCAGGCCCCAGTGGCCACGTGCACACACAGCCTCTGGACCCGCAGCTTCCCAGCAGTGCGAGAGACACACAGGCAACAAACACCCTGGGGCCTGCTCGAATGAACTGTGCTCTGTCGAGGTCCTGCTGGCTGGCAGTGGCCTAGGCCAGCACAGGCCCTAGGGAGGCCTGGCTGAGCCTGGAATGGGTCCCAAACTAGCAGTGCCCAGGGAAAGCCTGGGACTGGAGGCCAGGCTACAGGCTCATTCCAGCTGGAGCCTGGTGCCCAGAGCCTTCAGCTGGGACTTGCAGGGGGAATGCTCAGCACAGTGGCTTTGGCCTGCCATCCACGTTCCTCACTCGGGCCGTTCTGCCTGTTCGACCCACACTCCCTAGTAGTGTGTTCCTGAGGCAGTTGGACAGTTGGGGAAGTGGAGGCTCTCCCAGCATGGGAGGTCTGCCTAGAACATTGCTCTGTGTCCAAAGAGGATTCCCTGCACCTCCGGCACTGGGGAGAGATTTTGTGCACACAGGAGACCCCTGGCACACGCAGTGTTTCCCCACGGAAAGCAGTGTGAGAAGGAGCCCCTGCCAGGGAAGCAGGGCACTCTCCCATAGAAGCCCTCCATGCTGCAGGCTGTCATGGACTCAGCTACAGGCCTTTGTGGCTGGAGAGCCTACAGCTCCTCTGGAGGCTCTGGGTCAGTGTGCACTCCCCTTCGAGGAAACCAGGCCGTGTGGGATGATTCCCTGCCCAAGAATGGCAAGCAGCCTGCTCCTTCCAATGAGACGCACGTGTGGTGTGAGAGGCTTGGCAGCAGAGAAGAAGCAAGAGGGGCAGCCAGACAGGGCATGTGCATGCAGCTTGAAGGCCCCAGATCTCCTCCATCCCAACCGGGGGATGCCGGCTCTGCCCGCCAGGCCCCATTCGCAGGAGGGCACCCAGCTTCAGGATCTGCCCTTTCCCAGCCGTGAAAGCACACCCAGGCCACACGCTGAGCCCTGCCAAGGGGGAGCTTTGCTCCCCGCATGGGCCGAATGGCACGACTGGGTTAGGGCAGAGAAGGCCCTAGGAGGCCTTCAGGGTGCTGCCCCAGCATAGCAGTGCTCAGGCAAAGGCACTCTGCTCTCTGTAGGCTGGACGCACCCTGGAGTCTCTGCTTGAGGCAGAGAGAGCTCAGCAGGGCGAGCCTTGGCTGAAGGCAAAGCAGAGAGTTTTTTGGTGGAGCGATGGCACCATCTGCTGGCTGACAGGCATGGGAGCAGCCTCACTCCAAAGGAGTTCCTGAGGCCCTTTCCAAGCAGGAGGCACTCTGGCTGCACAAGCTAGAGAGTCCTGCTTAGGACTTCCCTCTGGCAACAGAGTGGGTGCCAAGGGCCTGTGGGTGGGAAGGGGCTCGGAAGCCACAGGGGAGGCTTTGGGCCCCCAGTGCTCTGCGATGGAAAACGCTGCAGGCCCCAGCATCCACGAACTCCTCCAAGGCTGGGCAGTGGGAAAGCTGTCCACAGCCGAAGGCTCCCTGCCAAGTGCTGCAGGCCTTTCTGCGTGGCTCAGCGGCAGCTTCCTTGCAGGCTGCTGGTCCAGGGGCGTGTGTGCCCTGGTCCGGAGTGCTGTAGGAGGAGCTCCTAGCAAGGGGAGCGCAAGCCCCTTGTTTCCTTGGCGTAGACTGGCCTGTGCACACAGAGGCCTGCCAGCAGTGAAGACAGTGCAGGCAGCAAGGGGGTGTGGCAGGCAGCGAAGAGGCGGCAGGAGTCCTGCTTGCAAGTGGGGTCATGACTGTTCAGTGCTCAGGCCCCAGTGGCCACGTGCACACACAGCCTCTGGACCCGCAGCTTCCCAGCAGTGCGAGAGACACACAGGCAACAAACACCCTGGGGCCTGCTCGAATGAACTGTGCTCTGTCGAGGTCCTGCTGGCTGGCAGTGGCCTAGGCCAGCACAGGCCCTAGGGAGGCCTGGCTGAGCCTGGAATGGGTCCCAAACTAGCAGTGCCCAGGGAAAGCCTGGGACTGGAGGCCAGGCTACAGGCTCATTCCAGCTGGAGCCTGGTGCCCAGAGCCTTCAGCTGGGACTTGCAGGGGGAATGCTCAGCACAGTGGCTTTGGCCTGCCATCCACGTTCCTCACTCGGGCCGTTCTGCCTGTTCGACCCACACTCCCTAGTAGTGTGTTCCTGAGGCAGTTGGACAGTTGGGGAAGTGGAGGCTCTCCCAGCATGGGAGGTCTGCCTAGAACATTGCTCTGTGTCCAAAGAGGATTCCCTGCACCTCCGGCACTGGGGAGAGATTTTGTGCACACAGGAGACCCCTGGCACACGCAGTGTTTCCCCAAGGAAAGCAGTGTGAGAAGGAGCCCCTGCCAGGGAAGCAGGGCACTCTCCCATAGAAGCCCTCCATGCTGCAGGCTGTCATGGACTCAGCTACAGGCCTTTGTGGCTGGAGAGCCTACAGCTCCTCTGGAGGCTCTGGGTCAGTGTGCACTCCCCTTTGAGGAAACCAGGCCGTGTGGGATGATTCCCTGCCCAAGAATGGCAAGCAGCCTGCTCCTTCCAATGAGACGCACGTGTGGTGTGAGAGGCTTGGCAGCAGAGAAGAAGCAAGAGGGGCAGCCAGACAGGGCATGTGCATGCAGCTTGAAGGCCCCAGATCTCCTCCATCCCAACCGGGGGATGCCGGCTCTGCCCGCCAGGCCCCATTCGCAGGAGGGCACCCAGCTTCAGGATCTGCCCTTTCCCAGCCGTGAAAGCACACCCAGGCCACACGCTGAGCCCTGCCAAGGGGGAGCTTTGCTCCCCGCATGGGCCGAATGGCACGACTGGGTTAGGGCAGAGAAGGCCCTAGGAGGCCTTCAGGGTGCTGCCCCAGCATAGCAGTGCTCAGGCAAAGGCACTCTGCTCTCTGTAGGCTGGACGCACCCTGGAGTCTCTGCTTGAGGCAGAGAGAGCTCAGCAGGGCGAGCCTTGGCTGAAGGCAAAGCAGAGAGTTTTTTGGTGGAGCGATGGCACCATCTGCTGGCTGACAGGCATGGGAGCAGCCTCACTCCAAAGGAGTTCCTGAGGCCCTTTCCAAGCAGGAGGCACTCTGGCTGCACAAGCTAGAGAGTCCTGCTTAGGACTTCCCTCTGGCAACAGAGTGGGTGCCAAGGGCCTGTGGGTGGGAAGGGGCTCGGAAGCCACAGGGGAGGCTTTGGGCCCCCAGTGCTCTGCGATGGAAAACGCTGCAGGCCCCAGCATCCACGAACTCCTCCAAGGCTGGGCAGTGGGAAAGCTGTCCACAGCCGAAGGCTCCCTGCCAAGTGCTGCAGGCCTTTCTGCGTGGCTCAGCGGCAGCTTCCTTGCAGGCTGCTGGTCCAGGGGCATGTGTGCCCTGGTCCGGAGTGCTGTAGGAGGAGCTCCTAGCAAGGGGAGCGCAAGCCCCTTGTTTCCTTGGCGTAGACTGGCCTGTGCACACAGAGGCCTGCCAGCAGTGAAGACAGTGCAGGCAGCAAGGGGGTGTGGCAGGCAGCGAAGAGGCGGCAGGAGTCCTGCTTGCAAGTGGGGTCATGACTGTTCGGTGCTCAGGCCCCAGTGGCCACGTGCACACACAGCCTCTGGACCCGCAGCTTCCCAGCAGTGCGAGAGACACACAGGCAACAAATACCCTGGGGCCTGCTCGAATGAACTGTGCTCTGTCGAGGTCCTGCTGGCTGGCAGTGGCCTAGGCCAGCACAGGCCCTAGGGAGGCCTGGCTGAGCCTGGGATGGGTCCCAAACTAGCAGTGCCCAGGGAAAGCCTGGGACTGGAGGCCAGGCTACAGGCTCATTCCAGCTGGAGCCTGGTGCCCAGAGCCTTCAGCTGGGACTTGCAGGGGGAATGCTCAGCACAGTGGCTTTGGCCTGCCATCCACGTTCCTCACTCGGGCCGTTCTGCCTGTTCGACCCACACTCCCTAGTAGTGTGTTCCTGAGGCAGTTGGACAGTTGGGGAAGTGGAGGCTCTCCCAGCATGGGAGGTCTGCCTAGAACATTGCTCTGTGTCCAAAGAGGATTCCCTGCACCTCCGGCACTGGGGAGAGATTTTGTGCACACAGGAGACCCCTGGCACACGCAGTGTTTCCCCACGGAAAGCAGTGTGAGAAGGAGCCCCTGCCAGGGAAGCAGGGCACTCTCCCATAGAAGCCCTCCATGCTGCAGGCTGTCATGGACTCAGCTACAGGCCTTTGTGGCTGGAGAGCCTACAGCTCCTCTGGAGGCTCTGGGTCAGTGTGCACTCCCCTTCGAGGAAACCAGGCCGTGTGGGATGATTCCCTGCCCAAGAATGGCAAGCAGCCTGCTCCTTCCAATGAGACGCACGTGTGGTGTGAGAGGCTTGGCAGCAGAGAAGAAGCAAGAGGGGCAGCCAGACAGGGCATGTGCATGCAGCTTGAAGGCCCCAGATCTCCTCCATCCCAACCGGGGGATGCCGGCTCTGCCCGCCAGGCCCCATTCGCAGGAGGGCACCCAGCTTCAGGATCTGCCCTTTCCCAGCCGTGAAAGCACACCCAGGCCACACGCTGAGCCCTGCCAAGGGGGAGCTTTGCTCCCCGCATGGGCCGAATGGCACGACTGGGTTAGGGCAGAGAAGGCCCTAGGAGGCCTTCAGGGTGCTGCCCCAGCATAGCAGTGCTCAGGCAAAGGCACTCTGCTCTCTGTAGGCTGGACGCACCCTGGAGTCTCTGCTTGAGGCAGAGAGAGCTCAGCAGGGCGAGCCTTGGCTGAAGGCAAAGCAGAGAGTTTTTTGGTGGAGCGATGGCACCATCTGCTGGCTGACAGGCATGGGAGCAGCCTCACTCCAAAGGAGTTCCTGAGGCCCTTTCCAAGCAGGAGGCACTCTGGCTGCACAAGCTAGAGAGTCCTGCTTAGGACTTCCCTCTGGCAACAGAGTGGGTGCCAAGGGCCTGTGGGTGGGAAGGGGCTCGGAAGCCACAGGGGAGGCTTTGGGCCCCCAGTGCTCTGCGATGGAAAACGCTGCAGGCCCCAGCATCCACGAACTCCTCCAAGGCTGGGCAGTGGGAAAGCTGTCCACAGCCGAAGGCTCCCTGCCAAGTGCTGCAGGCCTTTCTGCGTGGCTCAGCGGCAGCTTCCTTGCAGGCTGCTGGTCCAGGGGCGTGTGTGCCCTGGTCCGGAGTGCTGTAGGAGGAGCTCCTAGCAAGGGGAGCGCAAGCCCCTTGTTTCCTTGGCGTAGACTGGCCTGTGCACACAGAGGCCTGCCAGCAGTGAAGACAGTGCAGGCAGCAAGGGGGTGTGGCAGGCAGCGAAGAGGCGGCAGGAGTCCTGCTTGCAAGTGGGGTCATGACTGTTCGGTGCTCAGGCCCCAGTGGCCACGTGCACACACAGCCTCTGGACCCGCAGCTTCCCAGCAGTGCGAGAGACACACAGGCAACAAACACCCTGGGGCCTGCTCGAATGAACTGTGCTCTGTCGAGGTCCTGCTGGCTGGCAGTGGCCCAGGCCAGCACAGGCCCTAGGGAGGCCTGGCTGAGCCTGGGATGGGTCCCAAACTAGCAGTGCCCAGGGAAAGCCTGGGACTGGAGGCCAGGCTACAGGCTCATTCCAGCTGGAGCCTGGTGCCCAGAGCCTTCAGCTGGGACTTGCAGGGGGAATGCTCAGCACAGTGGCTTTGGCCTGCCATCCACGTTCCTCACTCGGGCCGTTCTGCCTGTTCGACCCACACTCCCTAGTAGTGTGTTCCTGAGGCAGTTGGACAGTTGGGGAAGTGGAGGCTCTCCCAGCATGGGAGGTCTGCCTAGAACATTGCTCTGTGTCCAAAGAGGATTCCCTGCACCTTCGGCACTGGGGAGAGATTTTGTGCACACAGGAGACCCCTGGCACATGTAGTGTTTCCCCACGGAAAGCAGTGTGAGAAGGAGCCCCTGCCAGGGAAGCAGGGCACTCTCCCATAGAAGCCCTCCATGCTGCAGGCTGTCATGGACTCAGCTACAGGCCTTTGTGGCTGGAGAGCCTACAGCTCCTCTGGAGGCTCTGGGTCAGTGTGCACTCCCCTTTGAGGAAACCAGGCCGTGTGGGATGATTCCCTGCCCAAGAATGGCAAGCAGCCTGCTCCTTCCAATGAGACGCACGTGTGGTGTGAGAGGCTTGGCAGCAGAGAAGAAGCAAGAGGGGCAGCCAGACAGGGCATGTGCATGCAGCTTGAAGGCCCCAGATCTCCTCCATCCCAACCGGGGGATGCCGGCTCTGCCCGCCAGGCCCCATTCGCAGGAGAGCACCCAGCTTCAGGATCTGCCCTTTCCCAGCCGTGAAAGCACACCCAGGCCACACGCTGAGCCCTGCCAAGGGGGAGCTTTGCTCCCCGCATGGGCCGAATGGCACGACTGGGTTAGCGCAGAGAAGGCCCTAGGAGGCCTTCAGGGTGCTGCCCCAGCATAGCAGTGCTCAGGCAAAGGCACTCTGCTCTCTGTAGGCTGGACGCACCCTGGAGTCTCTGCTTGAGGCAGAGAGAGCTCAGCAGGGCGAGCCTTGGCTGAAGGCAAAGCAGAGAGTTTTTTGGTGGAGCGATGGCACCATCTGCTGGCTGACAGGCATGGGAGCAGCCTCACTCCAAAGGAGTTCCTGAGGCCCTTTCCAAGCAGGAGGCACTCTGGCTGCACAAGCTAGAGAGTCCTGCTTAGGACTTCCCTCTGGCAACAGAGTGGGTGCCAAGGGCCTGTGGGTGGGAAGGGGCTCGGAAGCCACAGGGGAGGCTTTGGGCCCCCAGTGCTCTGCGATGGAAAACGCTGCAGGCCCCAGCATCCACGAACTCCTCCAAGGCTGGGCAGTTGGAAAGGTGTCCACAGCTGAAGGCTCCCTGCCAAGTGCTGCAGGCCTTTCTGCGTGGCTCAGCGGCAGCTTCCTTGCAGGCTGCTGGTCCAGGGGCGTGTGTGCCCTGGTCCGGAGTGCTGTAGGAGGAGCTCCTAGCAAGGGGAGCGCAAGCCCCTTGTTTCCTTGGCGTAGACTGGCCTGTGCACACAGAGGCCTGCCAGCAGTGAAGACAGTGCAGGCAGCAAGGGGGTGTGGCAGGCAGCGAAGAGGCGGCAGGAGTCCTGCTTGCAAGTGGGGTCATGACTGTTCGGTGCTCAGGCCCCAGTGGCCACGTGCACACACAGCCTCTGGACCCGCAGCTTCCCAGCAGTGCGAGAGACACACAGGCAACAAACACCCTGGGGCCTGCTCGAATGAACTGTGCTCTGTCGAGGTCCTGCTGGCTGGCAGTGGCCTAGGCCAGCACAGGCCCTAGGGAGGCCTGGCTGAGCCTGGAATGGGTCCCAAACTAGCAGTGCCCAGGGAAAGCCTGGGACTGGAGGCCAGGCTACAGGCTCATTCCAGCTGGAGCCTGGTGCCCAGAGCCTTCAGCTGGGACTTGCAGGGGGAATGCTCAGCACAGTGGCTTTGGCCTGCCATCCACGTTCCTCACTCGGGCCGTTCTGCCTGTTCGACCCACACTCCCTAGTAGTGTGTTCCTGAGGCAGTTGGACAGTTGGGGAAGTGGAGGCTCTCCCAGCATGGGAGGTCTGCCTAGAACATTGCTCTGTGTCCAAAGAGGATTCCCTGCACCTCCGGCACTGGGGAGAGATTTTGTGCACACAGGAGACCCCTGGCACACGCAGTGTTTCCCCACGGAAAGCAGTGTGAGAAGGAGCCCCTGCCAGGGAAGCAGGGCACTCTCCCATAGAAGCCCTCCATGCTGCAGGCTGTCATGGACTCAGCTACAGGCCTTTGTGGCTGGAGAGCCTACAGCTCCTCTGGAGGCTCTGGGTCAGTGTGCACTCCCCTTTGAGGAAACCAGGCCGTGTGGGATGATTCCCTGCCCAAGAATGGCAAGCAGCCTGCTCCTTCCAATGAGACGCACGTGTGGTGTGAGAGGCTTGGCAGCAGAGAAGAAGCAAGAGGGGCAGCCAGACAGGGCATGTGCATGCAGCTTGAAGGCCCCAGATCTCCTCCATCCCAACCGGGGGATGCCGGCTCTGCCCGCCAGGCCCCATTCGCAGGAGGGCACCCAGCTTCAGGATCTGCCCTTTCCCAGCCGTGAAAGCACACCCAGGCCACACGCTGAGCCCTGCCAAGGGGGAGCTTTGCTCCCCGCATGGGCTGAATGGCACGACTGGGTTAGGGCAGAGAAGGCCCTAGGAGGCCTTCAGGGTGCTGCCCCAGCATAGCAGTGCTCAGGCAAAGGCACTCTGCTCTCTGTAGGCTGGACGCACCCTGGAGTCTCTGCTTGAGGCAGAGAGAGCTCAGCAGGGCGAGCCTTGGCTGAAGGCAAAGCAGAGAGTTTTTTGGTGGAGCGATGGCACCATCTGCTGGCTGACAGGCATGGGAGCAGCCTCACTCCAAAGGAGTTCCTGAGGCCCTTTCCAAGCAGGAGGCACTCTGGCTGCACAAGCTAGAGAGTCCTGCTTAGGACTTCCCTCTGGCAACAGAGTGGGTGCCAAGGGCCTGTGGGTGGGAAGGGGCTCGGAAGCCACAGGGGAGGCTTTGGGCCCCCAGTGCTCTGCGATGGAAAACGCTGCAGGCCCCAGCATCCACGAACTCCTCCAAGGCTGGGCAGTGGGAAAGCTGTCCACAGCCGAAGGCTCCCTGCCAAGTGCTGCAGGCCTTTCTGCGTGGCTCAGCGGCAGCTTCCTTGCAGGCTGCTGGTCCAGGGGCGTGTGTGCCCTGGTCCGGAGTGCTGTAGGAGGAGCTCCTAGCAAGGGGAGCGCAAGCCCCTTGTTTCCTTGGCGTAGACTGGCCTGTGCACACAGAGGCCTGCCAGCAGTGAAGACAGTGCAGGCAGCAAGGGGGTGTGGCAGGCAGCGAAGAGGCGGCAGGAGTCCTGCTTGCAAGTGGGGTCATGACTGTTCGGTGCTCAGGCCCCAGTGGCCACGTGCACACACAGCCTCTGGACCCGCAGCTTCCCAGCAGTGCGAGAGACACACAGGCAACAAACACCCTGGGGCCTGCTCGAATGAACTGTGCTCTGTCGAGGTCCTGCTGGCTGGCAGTGGCCTAGGCCAGCACAGGCCCTAGGGAGGCCTGGCTGAGCCTGGAATGGGTCCCAAACTAGCAGTGCCCAGGGAAAGCCTGGGACTGGAGGCCAGGCTACAGGCTCATTCCAGCTGGAGCCTGGTGCCCAGAGCCTTCAGCTGGGACTTGCAGGGGGAATGCTCAGCACAGTGGCTTTGGCCTGCCATCCACGTTCCTCACTCGGGCCGTTCTGCCTGTTCGACCCACACTCCCTAGTAGTGTGTTCCTGAGGCAGTTGGACAGTTGGGGAAGTGGAGGCTCTCCCAGCATGGGAGGTCTGCCTAGAACATTGCTCTGTGTCCAAAGAGGATTCCCTGCACCTCCGGCACTGGGGAGAGATTTTGTGCACACAGGAGACCCCTGGCACACGCAGTGTTTCCCCACGGAAAGCAGTGTGAGAAGGAGCCCCTGCCAGGGAAGCAGGGCACTCTCCCATAGAAGCCCTCCATGCTGCAGGCTGTCATGGACTCAGCTACAGGCCTTTGTGGCTGGAGAGCCTACAGCTCCTCTGGAGGCTCTGGGTCAGTGTGCACTCCCCTTCGAGGAAACCAGGCCGTGTGGGATGATTCCCTGCCCAAGAATGGCAAGCAGCCTGCTCCTTCCAATGAGACGCACGTGTGGTGTGAGAGGCTTGGCAGCAGAGAAGAAGCAAGAGGGGCAGCCAGACAGGGCATGTGCATGCAGCTTGAAGGCCCCAGATCTCCTCCATCCCAACCGGGGGATGCCGGCTCTGCCCGCCAGGCCCCATTCGCAGGAGGGCACCCAGCTTCAGGATCTGCCCTTTCCCAGCCGTGAAAGCACACCCAGGCCACACGCTGAGCCCTGCCAAGGGGGAGCTTTGCTCCCCGCATGGGCCGAATGGCACGACTGGGTTAGGGCAGAGAAGGCCCTAGGAGGCCTTCAGGGTGCTGCCCCAGCATAGCAGTGCTCAGGCAAAGGCACTCTGCTCTCTGTAGGCTGGACGCACCCTGGAGTCTCTGCTTGAGGCAGAGAGAGCTCAGCAGGGCGAGCCTTGGCTGAAGGCAAAGCAGAGAGTTTTTTGGTGGAGCGATGGCACCATCTGCTGGCTGACAGGCATGGGAGCAGCCTCACTCCAAAGGAGTTCCTGAGGCCCTTTCCAAGCAGGAGGCACTCTGGCTGCACAAGCTAGAGAGTCCTGCTTAGGACTTCCCTCTGGCAACAGAGTGGGTGCCAAGGGCCTGTGGGTGGGAAGGGGCTCGGAAGCCACAGGGGAGGCTTTGGGCCCCCAGTGCTCTGCGATGGAAAACGCTGCAGGCCCCAGCATCCACGAACTCCTCCAAGGCTGGGCAGTGGGAAAGCTGTCCACAGCCGAAGGCTCCCTGCCAAGTGCTGCAGGCCTTTCTGCGTGGCTCAGCGGCAGCTTCCTTGCAGGCTGCTGGTCCAGGGGCGTGTGTGCCCTGGTCCGGAGTGCTGTAGGAGGAGCTCCTAGCAAGGGGAGCGCAAGCCCCTTGTTTCCTTGGCGTAGACTGGCCTGTGCACACAGAGGCCTGCCAGCAGTGAAGACAGTGCAGGCAGCAAGGGGGTGTGGCAGGCAGCGAAGAGGCGGCAGGAGTCCTGCTTGCAAGTGGGGTCATGACTGTTCGGTGCTCAGGCCCCAGTGGCCACGTGCACACACAGCCTCTGGACCCGCAGCTTCCCAGCAGTGCGAGAGACACACAGGCAACAAACACCCTGGGGCCTGCTCGAATGAACTGTGCTCTGTCGAGGTCCTGCTGGCTGGCAGTGGCCCAGGCCAGCACAGGCCCTAGGGAGGCCTGGCTGAGCCTGGGATGGGTCCCAAACTAGCAGTGCCCAGGGAAAGCCTGGGACTGGAGGCCAGGCTACAGGCTCATTCCAGCTGGAGCCTGGTGCCCAGAGCCTTCAGCTGGGACTTGCAGGGGGAATGCTCAGCACAGTGGCTTTGGCCTGCCATCCACGTTCCTCACTCGGGCCGTTCTGCCTGTTCGACCCACACTCCCTAGTAGTGTGTTCCTGAGGCAGTTGGACAGTTGGGGAAGTGGAGGCTCTCCCAGCATGGGAGGTCTGCCTAGAACATTGCTCTGTGTCCAAAGAGGATTCCCTGCACCTTCGGCACTGGGGAGAGATTTTGTGCACACAGGAGACCCCTGGCACATGCAGTGTTTCCCCACGGAAAGCAGTGTGAGAAGGAGCCCCTGCCAGGGAAGCAGGGCACTCTCCCATAGAAGCCCTCCATGCTGCAGGCTGTCATGGACTCAGCTACAGGCCTTTGTGGCTGGAGAGCCTACAGCTCCTCTGGAGGCTCTGGGTCAGTGTGCACTCCCCTTTGAGGAAACCAGGCCGTGTGGGATGATTCCCTGCCCAAGAATGGCAAGCAGCCTGCTCCTTCCAATGAGACGCACGTGTGGTGTGAGAGGCTTGGCAGCAGAGAAGAAGCAAGAGGGGCAGCCAGACAGGGCATGTGCATGCAGCTTGAAGGCCCCAGATCTCCTCCATCCCAACCGGGGGATGCCGGCTCTGCCCGCCAGGCCCCATTCGCAGGAGAGCACCCAGCTTCAGGATCTGCCCTTTCCCAGCCGTGAAAGCACACCCAGGCCACACGCTGAGCCCTGCCAAGGGGGAGCTTTGCTCCCCGCATGGGCCGAATGGCACGACTGGGTTAGCGCAGAGAAGGCCCTAGGAGGCCTTCAGGGTGCTGCCCCAGCATAGCAGTGCTCAGGCAAAGGCACTCTGCTCTCTGTAGGCTGGACGCACCCTGGAGTCTCTGCTTGAGGCAGAGAGAGCTCAGCAGGGCGAGCCTTGGCTGAAGGCAAAGCAGAGAGTTTTTTGGTGGAGCGATGGCACCATCTGCTGGCTGACAGGCATGGGAGCAGCCTCACTCCAAAGGAGTTCCTGAGGCCCTTTCCAAGCAGGAGGCACTCTGGCTGCACAAGCTAGAGAGTCCTGCTTAGGACTTCCCTCTGGCAACAGAGTGGGTGCCAAGGGCCTGTGGGTGGGAAGGGGCTCGGAAGCCACAGGGGAGGCTTTGGGCCCCCAGTGCTCTGCGATGGAAAACGCTGCAGGCCCCAGCATCCACGAACTCCTCCAAGGCTGGGCAGTTGGAAAGGTGTCCACAGCTGAAGGCTCCCTGCCAAGTGCTGCAGGCCTTTCTGCGTGGCTCAGCGGCAGCTTCCTTGCAGGCTGCTGGGCCAGGGGCGTGTGTGCCCTGGTCCGGAGTGCTGTAGGAGGAGCTCCTAGCAAGGGGAGCGCAAGCCCCTTGTTTCCTTGGCGTAGACTGGCCTGTGCACACAGAGGCCTGCCAGCAGTGAAGACAGTGCAGGCAGCAAGGGGGTGTGGCAGGCAGCGAAGAGGCGGCAGGAGTCCTGCTTGCAAGTGGGGTCATGACTGTTCGGTGCTCAGGCCCCAGTGGCCACGTGCACACACAGCCTCTGGACCCGCAGCTTCCCAGCAGTGCGAGAGACACACAGGCAACAAACACCCTGGGGCCTGCTCGAATGAACTGTGCTCTGTCGAGGTCCTGCTGGCTGGCAGTGGCCTAGGCCAGCACAGGCCCTAGGGAGGCCTGGCTGAGCCTGGAATGGGTCCCAAACTAGCAGTGCCCAGGGAAAGCCTGGGACTGGAGGCCAGGCTACAGGCTCATTCCAGCTGGAGCCTGGTGCCCAGAGCCTTCAGCTGGGACTTGCAGGGGGAATGCTCAGCACAGTGGCTTTGGCCTGCCATCCACGTTCCTCACTCGGGCCGTTCTGCCTGTTCGACCCACACTCCCTAGTAGTGTGTTCCTGAGGCAGTTGGACAGTTGGGGAAGTGGAGGCTCTCCCAGCATGGGAGGTCTGCCTAGAACATTGCTCTGTGTCCAAAGAGGATTCCCTGCACCTCCGGCACTGGGGAGAGATTTTGTGCACACAGGAGACCCCTGGCACACGCAGTGTTTCCCCACGGAAAGCAGTGTGAGAAGGAGCCCCTGCCAGGGAAGCAGGGCACTCTCCCATAGAAGCCCTCCATGCTGCAGGCTGTCATGGACTCAGCTACAGGCCTTTGTGGCTGGAGAGCCTACAGCTCCTCTGGAGGCTCTGGGTCAGTGTGCACTCCCCTTTGAGGAAACCAGGCCGTGTGGGATGATTCCCTGCCCAAGAATGGCAAGCAGCCTGCTCCTTCCAATGAGACGCACGTGTGGTGTGAGAGGCTTGGCAGCAGAGAAGAAGCAAGAGGGGCAGCCAGACAGGGCATGTGCATGCAGCTTGAAGGCCCCAGATCTCCTCCATCCCAACCGGGGGATGCCGGCTCTGCCCGCCAGGCCCCATTCGCAGGAGGGCACCCAGCTTCAGGATCTGCCCTTTCCCAGCCGTGAAAGCACACCCAGGCCACACGCTGAGCCCTGCCAAGGGGGAGCTTTGCTCCCCGCATGGGCCGAATGGCACGACTGGGTTAGGGCAGAGAAGGCCCTAGGAGGCCTTCAGGGTGCTGCCCCAGCATAGCAGTGCTCAGGCAAAGGCACTCTGCTCTCTGTAGGCTGGACGCACCCTGGAGTCTCTGCTTGAGGCAGAGAGAGCTCAGCAGGGCGAGCCTTGGCTGAAGGCAAAGCAGAGAGTTTTTTGGTGGAGCGATGGCACCATCTGCTGGCTGACAGGCATGGGAGCAGCCTCACTCCAAAGGAGTTCCTGAGGCCCTTTCCAAGCAGGAGGCACTCTGGCTGCACAAGCTAGAGAGTCCTGCTTAGGACTTCCCTCTGGCAACAGAGTGGGTGCCAAGGGCCTGTGGGTGGGAAGGGGCTCGGAAGCCACAGGGGAGGCTTTGGGCCCCCAGTGCTCTGCGATGGAAAACGCTGCAGGCCCCAGCATCCACGAACTCCTCCAAGGCTGGGCAGTGGGAAAGCTGTCCACAGCCGAAGGCTCCCTGCCAAGTGCTGCAGGCCTTTCTGCGTGGCTCAGCGGCAGCTTCCTTGCAGGCTGCTGGTCCAGGGGCGTGTGTGCCCTGGTCCGGAGTGCTGTAGGAGGAGCTCCTAGCAAGGGGAGCGCAAGCCCCTTGTTTCCTTGGCGTAGACTGGCCTGTGCACACAGAGGCCTGCCAGCAGTGAAGACAGTGCAGGCAGCAAGGGGGTGTGGCAGGCAGCGAAGAGGCGGCAGGAGTCCTGCTTGCAAGTGGGGTCATGACTGTTCGGTGCTCAGGCCCCAGTGGCCACGTGCACACACAGCCTCTGGACCCGCAGCTTCCCAGCAGTGCGAGAGACACACAGGCAACAAACACCCTGGGGCCTGCTCGAATGAACTGTGCTCTGTCGAGGTCCTGCTGGCTGGCAGTGGCCTAGGCCAGCACAGGCCCTAGGGAGGCCTGGCTGAGCCTGGAATGGGTCCCAAACTAGCAGTGCCCAGGGAAAGCCTGGGACTGGAGGCCAGGCTACAGGCTCATTCCAGCTGGAGCCTGGTGCCCAGAGCCTTCAGCTGGGACTTGCAGGGGGAATGCTCAGCACAGTGGCTTTGGCCTGCCATCCACGTTCCTCACTCGGGCCGTTCTGCCTGTTCGACCCACACTCCCTAGTAGTGTGTTCCTGAGGCAGTTGGACAGTTGGGGAAGTGGAGGCTCTCCCAGCATGGGAGGTCTGCCTAGAACATTGCTCTGTGTCCAAAGAGGATTCCCTGCACCTCCGGCACTGGGGAGAGATTTTGTGCACACAGGAGACCCCTGGCACACGCAGTGTTTCCCCACGGAAAGCAGTGTGAGAAGGAGCCCCTGCCAGGGAAGCAGGGCACTCTCCCATAGAAGCCCTCCATGCTGCAGGCTGTCATGGACTCAGCTACAGGCCTTTGTGGCTGGAGAGCCTACAGCTCCTCTGGAGGCTCTGGGTCAGTGTGCACTCCCCTTTGAGGAAACCAGGCCGTGTGGGATGATTCCCTGCCCAAGAATGGCAAGCAGCCTGCTCCTTCCAATGAGACGCACGTGTGGTGTGAGAGGCTTGGCAGCAGAGAAGAAGCAAGAGGGGCAGCCAGACAGGGCATGTGCATGCAGCTTGAAGGCCCCAGATCTCCTCCATCCCAACCGGGGGATGCCGGCTCTGCCCGCCAGGCCCCATTCGCAGGAGGGCACCCAGCTTCAGGATCTGCCCTTTCCCAGCCGTGAAAGCACACCCAGGCCACACGCTGAGCCCTGCCAAGGGGGAGCTTTGCTCCCCGCATGGGCCGAATGGCACGACTGGGTTAGGGCAGAGAAGGCCCTAGGAGGCCTTCAGGGTGCTGCCCCAGCATAGCAGTGCTCAGGCAAAGGCACTCTGCTCTCTGTAGGCTGGACGCACCCTGGAGTCTCTGCTTGAGGCAGAGAGAGCTCAGCAGGGCGAGCCTTGGCTGAAGGCAAAGCAGAGAGTTTTTTGGTGGAGCGATGGCACCATCTGCTGGCTGACAGGCATGGGAGCAGCCTCACTCCAAAGGAGTTCCTGAGGCCCTTTCCAAGCAGGAGGCACTCTGGCTGCACAAGCTAGAGAGTCCTGCTTAGGACTTCCCTCTGGCAACAGAGTGGGTGCCAAGGGCCTGTGGGTGGGAAGGGGCTCGGAAGCCACAGGGGAGGCTTTGGGCCCCCAGTGCTCTGCGATGGAAAACGCTGCAGGCCCCAGCATCCACGAACTCCTCCAAGGCTGGGCAGTGGGAAAGCTGTCCACAGCCGAAGGCTCCCTGCCAAGTGCTGCAGGCCTTTCTGCGTGGCTCAGCGGCAGCTTCCTTGCAGGCTGCTGGTCCAGGGGCATGTGTGCCCTGGTCCGGAGTGCTGTAGGAGGAGCTCCTAGCAAGGGGAGCGCAAGCCCCTTGTTTCCTTGGCGTAGACTGGCCTGTGCACACAGAGGCCTGCCAGCAGTGAAGACAGTGCAGGCAGCAAGGGGGTGTGGCAGGCATCGAAGAGGCGGCAGGAGTCCTGCTTGCAAGTGGGGTCATGACTGTTCGGTGCTCAGGCCCCAGTGGCCACGTGCACACACAGCCTCTGGACCCGCAGCTTCCCAGCAGTGCGAGAGACACACAGGCAACAAACACCCTGGGGCCTGCTCGAATGAACTGTGCTCTGTCGAGGTCCTGCTGGCTGGCAGTGGCCTAGGCCAGCACAGGCCCTAGGGAGGCCTGGCTGAGCCTGGGATGGGTCCCAAACTAGCAGTGCCCAGGGAAAGCCTGGGACTGGAGGCCAGGCTACAGGCTCATTCCAGCTGGAGCCTGGTGCCCAGAGCCTTCAGCTGGGACTTGCAGGGGGAATGCTCAGCACAGTGGCTTTGGCCTGCCATCCACGTTCCTCACTCGGGCCGTTCTGCCTGTTCGACCCACACTCCCTAGTAGTGTGTTCCTGAGGCAGTTGGACAGTTGGGGAAGTGGAGGCTCTCCCAGCATGGGAGGTCTGCCTAGAACATTGCTCTGTGTCCAAAGAGGATTCCCTGCACCTCCGGCACTGGGGAGAGATTTTGTGCACACAGGAGACCCCTGGCACACGCAGTGTTTCCCCACGGAAAGCAGTGTGAGAAGGAGCCCCTGCCAGGGAAGCAGGGCACTCTCCCATAGAAGCCCTCCATGCTGCAGGCTGTCATGGACTCAGCTACAGGCCTTTGTGGCTGGAGAGCCTACAGCTCCTCTGGAGGCTCTGGGTCAGTGTGCACTCCCCTTTGAGGAAACCAGGCCGTGTGGGATGATTCCCTGCCCAAGAATGGCAAGCAGCCTGCTCCTTCCAATGAGACGCACGTGTGGTGTGAGAGGCTTGGCAGCAGAGAAGAAGCAAGAGGGGCAGCCAGACAGGGCATGTGCATGCAGCTTGAAGGCCCCAGATCTCCTCCATCCCAACCGGGGGATGCCGGCTCTGCCCGCCAGGCCCCATTCGCAGGAGAGCACCCAGCTTCAGGATCTGCCCTTTCCCAGCCGTGAAAGCACACCCAGGCCACACGCTGAGCCCTGCCAAGGGGGAGCTTTGCTCCCCGCATGGGCCGAATGGCACGACTGGGTTAGTGCAGAGAAGGCCCTAGGAGGCCTTCAGGGTGCTGCCCCAGCATAGCAGTGCTCAGGCAAAGGCACTCTGCTCTCTGTAGGCTGGACGCACCCTGGAGTCTCTGCTTGAGGCAGAGAGAGCTCAGCAGGGCGAGCCTTGGCTGAAGGCAAAGCAGAGAGTTTTTTGGTGGAGCGATGGCACCATCTGCTGGCTGACAGGCATGGGAGCAGCCTCACTCCAAAGGAGTTCCTGAGGCCCTTTCCAAGCAGGAGGCACTCTGGCTGCACAAGCTAGAGAGTCCTGCTTAGGACTTCCCTCTGGCAACAGAGTGGGTGCCAAGGGCCTGTGGGTGGGAAGGGGCTCGGAAGCCACAGGGGAGGCTTTGGGCCCCCAGTGCTCTGCGATGGAAAACGCTGCAGGCCCCAGCATCCACGAACTCCTCCAAGGCTGGGCAGTGGGAAAGCTGTCCACAGCCGAAGGCTCCCTGCCAAGTGCTGCAGGCCTTTCTGCGTGGCTCAGCGGCAGCTTCCTTGCAGGCTGCTGGTCCAGGGGCGTGTGTGCCCTGGTCCGGAGTGCTGTAGGAGGAGCTCCTAGCAAGGGGAGCGCAAGCCCCTTGTTTCCTTGGCGTAGACTGGCCTGTGCACACAGAGGCCTGCCAGCAGTGAAGACAGTGCAGGCAGCAAGGGGGTGTGGCAGGCAGCGAAGAGGCGGCAGGAGTCCTGCTTGCAAGTGGGGTCATGACTGTTCGGTGCTCAGGCCCCAGTGGCCACGTGCACACACAGCCTCTGGACCCGCAGCTTCCCAGCAGTGCGAGAGACACACAGGCAACAAACACCCTGGGGCCTGCTCGAATGAACTGTGCTCTGTCGAGGTCCTGCTGGCTGGCAGGGGCCTAGGCCAGCACAGGCCCTAGGGAGGCCTGGCTGAGCCTGGGATGGGTCCCAAACTAGCAGTGCCCAGGGAAAGCCTGGGACTGGAGGCCAGGCTACAGGCTCATTCCAGCTGGAGCCTGGTGCCCAGAGCCTTCAGCTGGGACTTGCAGGGGGAATGCTCAGCACAGTGGCTTTGGCCTGCCATCCACGTTCCTCACTCGGGCCCTTCTGCCTGTTCGACCCACACTCCCTAGTAGTGTGTTCCTGAGGCAGTTGGACAGTTGGGGAAGTGGAGGCTCTCCCAGCATGGGAGGTCTGCCTAGAACATTGCTCTGTGTCCAAAGAGGATTCCCTGCACCTCCGGCACTGGGGAGAGATTTTGTGCACACAGGAGACCCCTGGCACACGCAGTGTTTCCCCACGGAAAGCAGTGTGAGAAGGAGCCCCTGCCAGGGAAGCAGGGCACTCTCCCATAGAAGCCCTCCATGCTGCAGGCTGTCATGGACTCAGCTACAGGCCTTTGTGGCTGGAGAGCCTACAGCTCCTCTGGAGGCTCTGGGTCAGTGTGCACTCCCCTTCGAGGAAACCAGGCCGTGTGGGATGATTCCCTGCCCAAGAATGGCAAGCAGCCTGCTCCTTCCAATGAGACGCACGTGTGGTGTGAGAGGCTTGGCAGCAGAGAAGAAGCAAGAGGTGCAGCCAGACAGGGCATGTGCATGCAGCTTGAAGGCCCCAGATCTCCTCCATCCCAACCGGGGGATGCCGGCTCTGCCCGCCAGGCCCCATTCGCAGGAGGGCACCCAGCTTCAGGATCTGCCCTTTCCCAGCCGTGAAAGCACACCCAGGCCACACGCTGAGCCCTGCCAAGGGGGAGCTTTGCTCCCCGCATGGGCCGAATGGCACGACTGGGTTAGGGCAGAGAAGGCCCTAGGAGGCCTTCAGGGTGCTGCCCCAGCATAGCAGTGCTCAGGCAAAGGCGCTCTGCTCTCTGTAGGCTGGACGCACCCTGGAGTCTCTGCTTGAGGCAGAGAGAGCTCAGCAGGGCGAGCCTTGGCTGAAGGCAAAGCAGAGAGTTTTTTGGTGGAGCGATGGCACCATCTGCTGGCTGACAGGCATGGGAGCAGCCTCACTCCAAAGGAGTTCCTGAGGCCCTTTCCAAGCAGGAGGCACTCTGGCTGCACAAGCTAGAGAGTCCTGCTTAGGACTTCCCTCTGGCAACAGAGTGGGTGCCAAGGGCCTGTGGGTGGGAAGGGGCTCGGAAGCCACAGGGGAGGCTTTGGGCCCCCAGTGCTCTGCGATGGAAAACGCTGCAGGCCCCAGCATCCACGAACTCCTCCAAGGCTGGGCAGTGGGAAAGCTGTCCACAGCCGAAGGCTCCCTGCCAAGTGCTGCAGGCCTTTCTGCGTGGCTCAGCGGCAGCTTCCTTGCAGGCTGCTGGTCCAGGGGCGTGTGTGCCCTGGTCCGGAGTGCTGTAGGAGGAGCTCCTAGCAAGGGGAGCGCAAGCCCCTTGTTTCCTTGGCGTAGACTGGCCTGTGCACACAGAGGCCTGCCAGCAGTGAAGACAGTGCAGGCAGCAAGGGGGTGTGGCAGGCAGCGAAGAGGCGGCAGGAGTCCTGCTTGCAAGTGGGGTCATGACTGTTCAGTGCTCAGGCCCCAGTGGCCACGTGCACACACAGCCTCTGGACCCGCAGCTTCCCAGCAGTGCGAGAGACACACAGGCAACAAACACCCTGGGGCCTGCTCGAATGAACTGTGCTCTGTCGAGGTCCTGCTGGCTGGCAGTGGCCTAGGCCAGCACAGGCCCTAGGGAGGCCTGGCTGAGCCTGGAATGGGTCCCAAACTAGCAGTGCCCAGGGAAAGCCTGGGACTGGAGGCCAGGCTACAGGCTCATTCCAGCTGGAGCCTGGTGCCCAGAGCCTTCAGCTGGGACTTGCAGGGGGAATGCTCAGCACAGTGGCTTTGGCCTGCCATCCACGTTCCTCACTCGGGCCGTTCTGCCTGTTCGACCCACACTCCCTAGTAGTGTGTTCCTGAGGCAGTTGGACAGTTGGGGAAGTGGAGGCTCTCCCAGCATGGGAGGTCTGCCTAGAACATTGCTCTGTGTCCAAAGAGGATTCCCTGCACCTCCGGCACTGGGGAGAGATTTTGTGCACACAGGAGACCCCTGGCACACGCAGTGTTTCCCCACGGAAAGCAGTGTGAGAAGGAGCCCCTGCCAGGGAAGCAGGGCACTCTCCCATAGAAGCCCTCCATGCTGCAGGCTGTCATGGACTCAGCTACAGGCCTTTGTGGCTGGAGAGCCTACAGCTCCTCTGGAGGCTCTGGGTCAGTGTGCACTCCCCTTTGAGGAAACCAGGCCGTGTGGGATGATTCCCTGCCCAAGAATGGCAAGCAGCCTGCTCCTTCCAATGAGACGCACGTGTGGTGTGAGAGGCTTGGCAGCAGAGAAGAAGCAAGAGGGGCAGCCAGACAGGGCATGTGCATGCAGCTTGAAGGCCCCAGATCTCCTCCATCCCAACCGGGGGATGCCGGCTCTGCCCGCCAGGCCCCATTCGCAGGAGGGCACCCAGCTTCAGGATCTGCCCTTTCCCAGCCGTGAAAGCACACCCAGGCCACACGCTGAGCCCTGCCAAGGGGGAGCTTTGCTCCCCGCATGGGCCGAATGGCACGACTGGGTTAGGGCAGAGAAGGCCCTAGGAGGCCTTCAGGGTGCTGCCCCAGCATAGCAGTGCTCAGGCAAAGGCACTCTGCTCTCTGTAGGCTGGACGCACCCTGGAGTCTCTGCTTGAGGCAGAGAGAGCTCAGCAGGGCGAGCCTTGGCTGAAGGCAAAGCAGAGAGTTTTTTGGTGGAGCGATGGCACCATCTGCTGGCTGACAGGCATGGGAGCAGCCTCACTCCAAAGGAGTTCCTGAGGCCCTTTCCAAGCAGGAGGCACTCTGGCTGCACAAGCTAGAGAGTCCTGCTTAGGACTTCCCTCTGGCAACAGAGTGGGTGCCAAGGGCCTGTGGGTGGGAAGGGGCTCGGAAGCCACAGGGGAGGCTTTGGGCCCCCAGTGCTCTGCGATGGAAAACGCTGCAGGCCCCAGCATCCACGAACTCCTCCAAGGCTGGGCAGTGGGAAAGCTGTCCACAGCCGAAGGCTCCCTGCCAAGTGCTGCAGGCCTTTCTGCGTGGCTCAGCGGCAGCTTCCTTGCAGGCTGCTGGTCCAGGGGCATGTGTGCCCTGGTCCGGAGTGCTGTAGGAGGAGCTCCTAGCAAGGGGAGCGCAAGCCCCTTGTTTCCTTGGCGTAGACTGGCCTGTGCACACAGAGGCCTGCCAGCAGTGAAGACAGTGCAGGCAGCAATGGGGTGTGGCAGGCAGCGAAGAGGCGGCAGGAGTCCTGCTTGCAAGTGGGGTCATGACTGTTCGGTGCTCAGGCCCCAGTGGCCACGTGCACACACAGCCTCTGGACCCGCAGCTTCCCAGCAGTGCGAGAGACACACAGGCAACAAATACCCTGGGGCCTGCTCGAATGAACTGTGCTCTGTCGAGGTCCTGCTGGCTGGCAGTGGCCTAGGCCAGCACAGGCCCTAGGGAGGCCTGGCTGAGCCTGGGATGGGTCCCAAACTAGCAGTGCCCAGGGAAAGCCTGGGACTGGAGGCCAGGCTACAGGCTCATTCCAGCTGGAGCCTGGTGCCCAGAGCCTTCAGCTGGGACTTGCAGGGGGAATGCTCAGCACAGTGGCTTTGGCCTGCCATCCACGTTCCTCACTCGGGCCGTTCTGCCTGTTCGACCCACACTCCCTAGTAGTGTGTTCCTGAGGCAGTTGGACAGTTGGGGAAGTGGAGGCTCTCCCAGCATGGGAGGTCTGCCTAGAACATTGCTCTGTGTCCAAAGAGGATTCCCTGCACCTCCGGCAATGGGGAGAGATTTTGTGCACACAGGAGACCCCTGGCACACGCAGTGTTTCCCCACGGAAAGCAGTGTGAGAAGGAGCCCCTGCCAGGGAAGCAGGGCACTCTCCCATAGAAGCCCTCCATGCTGCAGGCTGTCATGGACTCAGCTACAGGCCTTTGTGGCTGGAGAGCCTACAGCTCCTCTGGAGGCTCTGGGTCAGTGTGCACTCCCCTTTGAGGAAACCAGGCCGTGTGGGATGATTCCCTGCCCAAGAATGGCAAGCAGCCTGCTCCTTCCAATGAGACGCACGTGTGGTGTGAGAGGCTTGGCAGCAGAGAAGAAGCAAGAGGGGCAGCCAGACAGGGCATGTGCATGCAGCTTGAAGGCCCCAGATCTCCTCCATCCCAACCGGGGGATGCCGGCTCTGCCCGCCAGGCCCCATTCGCAGGAGAGCACCCAGCTTCAGGATCTGCCCTTTCCCAGCCGTGAAAGCACACCCAGGCCACACGCTGAGCCCTGCCAAGGGGGAGCTTTGCTCCCCGCATGGGCCGAATGGCACGACTGGGTTAGCGCAGAGAAGGCCCTAGGAGGCCTTCAGGGTGCTGCCCCAGCATAGCAGTGCTCAGGCAAAGGCACTCTGCTCTCTGTAGGCTGGACGCACCCTGGAGTCTCTGCTTGAGGCAGAGAGAGCTCAGCAGGGCGAGCCTTGGCTGAAGGCAAAGCAGAGAGTTTTTTGGTGGAGCGATGGCACCATCTGCTGGCTGACAGGCATGGGAGCAGCCTCACTCCAAAGGAGTTCCTGAGGCCCTTTCCAAGCAGGAGGCACTCTGGCTGCACAAGCTAGAGAGTCCTGCTTAGGACTTCCCTCTGGCAACAGAGTGGGTGCCAAGGGCCTGTGGGTGGGAAGGGGCTCGGAAGCCACAGGGGAGGCTTTGGGCCCCCAGTGCTCTGCGATGGAAAACGCTGCAGGCCCCAGCATCCACGAACTCCTCCAAGGCTGGGCAGTTGGAAAGGTGTCCACAGCTGAAGGCTCCCTGCCAAGTGCTGCAGGCCTTTCTGCGTGGCTCAGCGGCAGCTTCCTTGCAGGCTGCTGGTCCAGGGGCATGTGTGCCCTGGTCCGGAGTGCTGTAGGAGGAGCTCCTAGCAAGGGGAGCGCAAGCCCCTTGTTTCCTTGGCGTAGACTGGCCTGTGCACACAGAGGCCTGCCAGCAGTGAAGACAGTGCAGGCAGCAAGGGGGTGTGGCAGGCAGCGAAGAGGCGGCAGGAGTCCTGCTTGCAAGTGGGGTCATGACTGTTCGGTGCTCAGGCCCCAGTGGCCACGTGCACACACAGCCTCTGGACCCGCAGCTTCCCAGCAGTGCGAGAGACACACAGGCAACAAACACCCTGGGGCCTGCTCGAATGAACTGTGCTCTGTCGAGGTCCTGCTGGCTGGCAGTGGCCTAGGCCAGCACAGGCCCTAGGGAGGCCTGGCTGAGCCTGGAATGGGTCCCAAACTAGCAGTGCCCAGGGAAAGCCTGGGACTGGAGGCCAGGCTACAGGCTCATTCCAGCTGGAGCCTGGTGCCCAGAGCCTTCAGCTGGGACTTGCAGGGGGAATGCTCAGCACAGTGGCTTTGGCCTGCCATCCACGTTCCTCACTCGGGCCGTTCTGCCTGTTCGACCCACACTCCCTAGTAGTGTGTTCCTGAGGCAGTTGGACAGTTGGGGAAGTGGAGGCTCTCCCAGCATGGGAGGTCTGCCTAGAACATTGCTCTGTGTCCAAAGAGGATTCCCTGCACCTCCGGCACTGGGGAGAGATTTTGTGCACACAGGAGACCCCTGGCACACGCAGTGTTTCCCCACGGAAAGCAGTGTGAGAAGGAGCCCCTGCCAGGGAAGCAGGGCACTCTCCCATAGAAGCCCTCCATGCTGCAGGCTGTCATGGACTCAGCTACAGGCCTTTGTGGCTGGAGAGCCTACAGCTCCTCTGGAGGCTCTGGGTCAGTGTGCACTCCCCTTTGAGGAAACCAGGCCGTGTGGGATGATTCCCTGCCCAAGAATGGCAAGCAGCCTGCTCCTTCCAATGAGACGCACGTGTGGTGTGAGAGGCTTGGCAGCAGAGAAGAAGCAAGAGGGGCAGCCAGACAGGGCATGTGCATGCAGCTTGAAGGCCCCAGATCTCCTCCATCCCAACCAGGGGATGCCGGCTCTGCCCGCCAGGCCCCATTCGCAGGAGGGCACCCAGCTTCAGGATCTGCCCTTTCCCAGCCGTGAAAGCACACCCAGGCCACACGCTGAGCCCTGCCAAGGGGGAGCTTTGCTCCCCGCATGGGCCGAATGGCACGACTGGGTTAGGGCAGAGAAGGCCCTAGGAGGCCTTCAGGGTGCTGCCCCAGCATAGCAGTGCTCAGGCAAAGGCACTCTGCTCTCTGTAGGCTGGACGCACCCTGGAGTCTCTGCTTGAGGCAGAGAGAGCTCAGCAGGGCGAGCCTTGGCTGAAGGCAAAGCAGAGAGTTTTTTGGTGGAGCGATGGCACCATCTGCTGGCTGACAGGCATGGGAGCAGCCTCACTCCAAAGGAGTTCCTGAGGCCCTTTCCAAGCAGGAGGCACTCTGGCTGCACAAGCTAGAGAGTCCTGCTTAGGACTTCCCTCTGGCAACAGAGTGGGTGCCAAGGGCCTGTGGGTGGGAAGGGGCTCGGAAGCCACAGGGGAGGCTTTGGGCCCCCAGTGCTCTGCGATGGAAAACGCTGCAGGCCCCAGCATCCACGAACTCCTCCAAGGCTGGGCAGTGGGAAAGCTGTCCACAGCCGAAGGCTCCCTGCCAAGTGCTGCAGGCCTTTCTGCGTGGCTCAGCGGCAGCTTCCTTGCAGGCTGCTGGTCCAGGGGCGTGTGTGCCCTGGTCCGGAGTGCTGTAGGAGGAGCTCCTA